>NW_028301607.1:19484848-19636363 GCF_987345545.1 Pholcus phalangioides
ATAAATTTCTTATTCAATTTTGTGCAGACTATATGATTGTCAAAAACCTATTCAAAAACAGTTTTTCGCCACAGACACGCAAAAAAGCTTACTTTCATGCAAATTCGAATGATTTTCATTAATATTTAATTATGATTATCAAGTGCACAATATTAATTTTCAGATTTTTTGTCTGAAAAGATGGTGGTTAAATTTAATTCTCACAGAACATCCGACACCACACAATCAGTTTTATATAGTGGATTCCACTTATAACGTTCCTCAAGGCCGAAACATGGGAAGAGGAGGTAGGTTTGGTGCCCCGAGCGCTGGACCGGAAGGGGGGGGGGGGGAGCGCGTGAATTTTAACCTTTTACCTGCCCTTTAACATTACAAGGGACACCAAGATGCTGACCAAGCAATTCATTTTCGTGATCCTATCTAATGCTCAGACTATAGAGACGTAAAACGATTTTATGGCGGTTTTTGGAAAAGCATTATACGCGCGATCCACTTATAATGTTTAATCCAGGTACTTATTTCAAATAACAAAGGCTTTAATTATTAGATGGGGCCAAGGCCCATATTTTCATAGATATTATAGAGAAGCTATGTGTGTTCAAATGCTCACCTTCAGACGCAGGGCTTTTGAGCTACGTTTTCGAGGGGGGGGGGACTTTGCTGCGATTTGTCATACTTTTAGGTCCCACTATAGTGAATTTGTAGAGTGAAAATCAAAAAATGATAAGAATCGTCCTGAGCCCTGTTAGCCTCACCCTGTGGGGGAACCCCCCGTTAATGTCATTATCAGTGAATCCGTAAGCGAATGCAGCTTCATTCTCTGGGAAAACCACAGATGTGCTACAAAAAGGAATAGAATTAATTTTCTTAACAGCCATTTATTTTAAAATTTTTGCTTACTGAAAACAGTTATTTTTCGTAGACATGGCCATTTTTTGATCCATGTCAAGCTTGCGGGTTTCAGGACTGAATTAAAAAAAAAAAAAAGAGAGATAACAAAGGCTAGAAAACGATGATTCATCTTATTGGATGGCTTGTGCTTTATTGCGCGTTACCAAGAAAACTGAAGGGTGTACATTTTTTTGCCTCTCAACACAAGCCCTTAGGCGCTAGGGGGTATGTTGCAGCGAAAAAGCCGAATCGCATGGAATCCCTGTAGAACCTTGGTGGGAATACAATTGACCCTCTTCCAGCTATGACTTCTTTATTTTTTCGACCTTACCAGCAGAAGAAATCTCAAGGTGGAACTTGGGGAACAAATTTTAGGGAAAGGAACTTTGAGAAAAAAAGGAAATTAATTAAAAAAATTAAGGATTAATAAAGAAAAAAAGTGAGGTAACTGGAGTTATGTTTGCTTGAAGGCTCTTGGGAGGGGCGATCGCCCCTTCACCTATTGTTTAAGGGCTCTTGGGGGGAGGGGCGATCGCCCCCCCCCCCTGGATCCGCCACTGAGGAGAGCTGATGCTACCCGAACACGGAAAATGCTCTTCACTGTGGAGGTAACAAATTTTGATCTTCCAATACTATCATCAAGCTCACTTTGAATCACCATTCGTTTTTGTTGAATAAATTTGTGCTGTATTCCCAATGTTGAAAAATTTGATTGAAATATTTTTAAACGGAATCACTTATCTGAAATGTTATGTACATAAACATAATTTAGGGCATCTAATCAGTTTCGTCAAAGTAACCGAATTAATTTACAAATTTTGATGATAATGTTTATTCAATTTTAATCGAATTGATCGATTTGATAAACTCAACAAAAATTTTAACGGTGATTAACAACTGATTCGGTGGTTTGGACAATTCTAGTATGAGTATTATATTTCATTTGAACTGTTTTGTGATTAGTTATGTTTAACTATGGTTCTTAGATATCCGTGACCTTGTTCTCCAACATTATTCCGGAAAATCGAGGTTCTACTGCAGTTGAAAATTTTTACTATTAAATAACTATTTATTTACTAAGCTTTCTCACATGAAGCAGTCAAAAAAGTATTCATTCAAGAAAAAAAAAAAATACAATCAAAAACCGGATTTCTAATAAGGCATCGGTTTTCAGCCTTTTCTGACTCACGAAGCCCTTCTCAGTATATAATTTCGATGGCAGAGCCCTATTTGACTCAAGGAGCCCTTTTTAGCGTATAATTTATATGGAGGAACCCCTTCTTTTTTTGTTCATTCATCAAATTTACTAATTTTATTTTTCTCGAGCGGTTGTGGAGGTCCTAGGAAGCTCACACGGAGCCCCAAGGGCTTTGGGAAGCACCGGGTTCCAAACCACTGTTCTAAGGAATCAATTTCGAAGTTTTCCAGGTATAGACAGTCGAATCCCGTTATAATGAACTCTAAGAGACCGGAGAAATCACTTCCTTATAACAAAATTTTGTTATAAAGGAATCCCAGGTTTTTTCATTATAATATGTAAACTTAGGAGAGGGATTAGAAAAGTGTTCATTAAAACGAGATTTTCGCTATAATGGTATTCGTTAAAAGGGGGATTCGACTGTAGTTCAAATGAGTTAACGAAGGCCTACGAATGGTAATTGTCTGAAAAATAATGATGAAATTCTCTTATAGAGTTTTAGATGGCGAGGTTCAGCCAAAATTATACAAAACTAAAAATTTATATCGTTATCTCATTTACAGTTATTTTCATTGAAATTAATTTTTAGGGAAAAATACGGCGTATATTTGTCACATGTATGCAGCATGCATTATCCCGCGTACGCAGAAAACACTGATAATTTGTTTAATGAAAATGCCCTGCTGTAAATAAGATACAGCAATGCTTAAACCTTTAAGCAGCACAGCAGAAATCACCAAACCTCTCCAAATGCTATATCCATGGCCCCCACATCCTGGAGGGCCCCCAGACTGAGATCTTTTGTGGGCCCTCGGTTAAACCTTTCACGGGCACCGTAGTTAATTTATAACATGAAAAAGCAAAAAATGACTAGAACTGTCCCGGGCCCTGGGAAGTTGTTCTTCTGACGCTTTTTAGCGGGTGAAAATTAAGGGATTGGGATATATAATATACGGAAAAGTGTTCAGTTGAGAAATCAACTTCACAAAAATAATTTAGCTGTTTAATGTTTAAATATGAGGACTATAAGGAGGTGAGATATCTTGCTGCATATTACATATATTATATATATTTTTAGACATATTTTTTTGACATCCATATTTTTTATGAGCATTTTTAAAGCCAACTTTGGACATTCCGTCTATTGTGGCTTTTGTATGTTTAACAAAAAACTGCACTATAGGATGAACAGAATTTTTTTTATGTATGGGTAACAGAGGCGAATTTAACAGTGGGTGCACCGGACGCCTGGACTTCAAAAGGACCCAGAAAAAACAAATTTCACACTTTTCTCTAATTTAAGGGGCCTAATATTTTCTTTTACGCCAGGAGCCTCGACCGACTTTAATCTGCCACTGATAGTGTGTGTGCATGTGTATTATATTACTTTTTGAATAATGTTTATTTAAATAATTCCTCAATACATCCACTTACTCACACTATAAAAGAATTTATATATTATAAATTTATATATTATATTGGTGTTGGTTTTATTCAACCACTTCATTTCAGCGGAGTATGCCAGGATTGAAATCAGTGCTGGATTTAGGCAAGTGCGAAAGGTCCAGCCGCACCAGGCCTCTAAATTTTAGGGGCCGCAAAACGGAGTAAAAATACTTTAAAAAGGAATAATTTTAATAAGTTACATTTTGACTTATTAATAGAGCAATAGCTTAAAATTATTTCCAGACAGGGAACCCACAGACCTAGAGTTTTGACTCCCCCCACCCCCAGCCAAAAAGCATGCAGGTTTTATGCATGGGGCGCTTGATCAGAAAGAGCGCTAAATTCTCATTTCAACGATGTATTTAGAACTACATTAAGGGGGGAGAGCATGTTTGCCCCAGCCGTAGTATTTAAATGCGGCTCTGGGAAATGATCGTCTAGCTTTGCAAGCCCTTTCATTTTGGTGGCCTGCGTATAGATATTATAGACATGGCTTAATGGCTATGATCATTTGATCATTTTTGTCGCACCACGGTCATTTTCTGCAAACGAGGGCTAATTAGACCAGGACCTACCATTTATTGCCGATTCCGTACTTCAGGCTTGTTTTTTATGCTCATCGAGAGATTGTGCGCTAATCCTTCGATGGGGGACTTCGGTCATGTCGCCGTTTCTGTTGTACCGCTGTGTCTGGAAAGTTTTCTGAAAAGGACGAACTGGGTATCAAATACGTGACACCTTTGGTACTTTAGGCGAGTATTTTATCAATCTGGGCTACAGCCCCCTCTTGGCTGTGCTTTATGGTGAACCATTAGGGCAATTTTTCATGGGCCCTCCTGTATGGTGAATTCACAGGGTGAAGGAGAAAAAAAATAAGAATCGTTTCAGGCTGGAGTCATGTCAGCCCATAATAGAGCACCCATAATAAAGTGTCCGGCCCACTCATACAAATTTTCTTATTGGGTGGTGGGTACTATTTCCGACGCCCCTGGGGCCATCAAGTGTCAGCGTGCGAACAATTCAACGAAACATCGATGTGGGCTTTCGGAGCTGAAGGCACACTCGTGTACCCTCGATGACTGCACGACACACAAAGCTTTAAGCCTTGCATGGGCCCGACAAAACAGACATTGGACTATTGAGGACTGGGAACACGTTGTCTGGTCTGACGAGTCTCAGTTACAATTGCTTCGAGCTGATGGACGTGTACGGGTATGGAGACAACCTCATTAATCCATGGACCCTACATGTCAACAGGGGACTGTTGAAGCTGGTGGAGGCTCTGTGATGGTATGGGGCGTGTGCAGTTGGCGTGATATGGGACCCCTGATACGTCTAGATACGAATCAGACAGGTGACAGGTACGTAAGCATCATGTCTGATCACCTGCACCCATTCATGTCCATTGGTCATTCCCACGGACTTGGACAATTTCAGCAGGACAATGCGACACCCCACACATCCAGCGACAAAGTGGCTCCAGGAACACTCTTCTGACTTTAGACACTTCCGCTGGCCACCAAAATCCCCAGACATGAACATCATTGAACATATCTGGGATGCCTTGCAACGTGCTCTTCAGAAGAGATCTCCACCCCCTCTTACTCCTACGGATTTATGGACAGCTCTGCAGGATTCATGGTGTCAATTACCTCCAGCACTTCAGACATTAGTCGAGTCCATGGTACATCGTGTTGCGGCACTTCTGCGGGCTCGCGGGGGCCCTACACGATATTAGGCAGGCACCAGTTTTTTTGGCTCTTCAGTGTATTTTTGCACAATAAAAGAGGAGATAGAAAGGGAAGGGAAAGAAAACACAACAAAGGTAGATATCTGTAAAATGCGCAGCGCACGACGCACTTTACGTCGGGCTAACTGCTTTTGGAGGATTTAAGTGCTGGTGTAAGGTGTTGCGCTTTATAGGAAAGCAGTCACTGCTTAAGGCTAAGCGCAAATTGAGTCGCGTGCAGCGATCGCGGGACCCGAGTGCGATGACGGCAACACGCCCCACGCGTAGTGAAGGGATGCGCATATCGGAACGCGTTCCCAGTGCACGAACGTTTTCGAAAGGAAACGATTTCAGGGCCTGGAAGCTTGGCATTCGGGAGGCTCTCGGAGTCTGGATATTATAAATTGGTCATTGAAGTCTTCATTAAATGACATTAATGAAGATGTAACATTAATTAAAATATAAAGTACGGGAATGCGCTGAAAAATATATATTAAAATACCGTATATAAAAACGTGAACACAAAGAAATAAAAAAATCAGGATTGATGACAATTCGGAACTGGAGAATAATTAAAAACGATTGAAAATTCAGATTTTTCTGTAGTATTCCTTAAAAAAACTGGAGGTACATAAATTAATCGAAATTGAAAATGGGTTAAAATTAAAGTAAATTTAGGAGGGATAAAAATTTTAATGAAAATTCAGGGTTTATGAAAATTAATGGAAATATAAAATTTAAGAAATTTCAGAATTTAGAATGAATCCCAATTAATATAATTAAAGATTATATAATTAACAGAAATTAGAATGAATAAATATTCCGAAATTAATGCAGCTTTTCCGAAATTAATTTCCGATATTAATCCCATGCATATAATGAATGAAAATTTGGAACCTGTGAAGTTGAAACAAATGAAAGGATATGATCACAATTTAAAATTAACGAATAATTCCAAAACTGCTGGAAATTCATATTTAATGAAAAACTAGAATTAATGAAAAACCAAAACTAGTGAAATTAATAATTAAATTTCGGATTTAATGAAAAATTAAATCCCTCCTCAAATTCCTTTATCGATCGATAAAATATAATTAATGAATATTCGGAATTAAAGCCAAATTCAGAAATTTAATGGAAAATATTTCGTAGGCTATTTAAAAAATAAAACGATTTTTTTCTCTAAAAATTAAAAAAAATGATGGATGCATAAAAAATTAATGAAAATTCGGTGTTTCAATGAAAATCCCGAAATTAATGAATCCTGGAATTAAAAATAACTATAATTGATGATTGGTATGATAATAATAAATGAAAGGTCAAAAACTTGGAAAGAATAATATTCAATAAAAATTCAGAAAAATAAAATAATTGCTAATACCGTGGCTATGAATAACGTTGATATTAAACAACATTTTTCATAAGAGAATGCAAACTCTATCAAAATGACGGTTTAATTTTTAAAAACCCCTCCCGAATACGAAGAATCGTGCGCGCGGGATACGAAAATCTGCGGCTCAACAGCAGCGTCAACGAGTACACGCGCTTAGCGTAGTTTCACCTCGTCTTAATTTGCGCTGTCCTTCTGATTTCCGTTGGCCGCTAAATAGAGTGCTGCTCTGCTTCGTGTCGCGAACGCTGCACGCGGCTCAATTTGCGCTTAGCCTAAAGTCGGGTTTTCTGTGCAACGTGAATCGCTTAGCGCGACACGCCGTCCATTCACCAATAAGAAAAGCAGCACGACTGTTTTCCTACAGAGCGCAATACGGCTCACGACAGCGCTTTACGTCGGGCGTGATTGACCGACTGCTTCTGAAGGAGTCAAATGAGTCTTGAGCCGCGCGTTTTGCCGATGTTCTCTTTAATCTCTCGTGTGTTTTCTTTCCCTTCAAACCGGAGCATGCAGACGACAGAGTAGCTAATGCCATGGCCAGATACTATGATATAGACTGATCTGATGCGACACACTAGGAAAACACAAAAGCGTAGTAACACGTTTCTGCCGGCGCAAAATGGTCTAATTCGGTTCACGCGGCGCACAAAAACTATTCCTAGGAAAACCCGGCTTTATTGGCGAGTGGACGGCGTGTCACGCAGGGAAATTCATGTTTTACGCGGCACAGAAAAGCTTCCCCTAGGGAAACAAAGCTTAGTTTTAAGATTACGCATTAATAGGGCCCCTTTTCTGAGAATTTAATTCTCTATATAAAATTTTACTGACAATCAAATCAATCCGCAAATTATTTATAACTTAAGAAAATTATTTAATGATAATTAAATACCTTTTATCGGCCGAATTAGAATTTCAATTGATTTTCTGAATTTTTTAGTTATTTTTCTTTCTGATCATTTAGAGGTATCAACCAAAAAATTCATGAAAAACATTTCATGTATGTTTTCTGGAATTGTCCTCGTCCATAGAAACAATAAAATTAAAAACAAACTAATTTTTGTTAATTATCAAAAATAACCGTTAAGGTTAACATTTTGCAAAACTCACCTGAAAGAGCAGCTGTCACTCATGATGTCAGAAGGTCAACTGCCTCCTACAATTGCTGGTTCATCTGCTTTCTCTCACATTTGGCGGGAAATTCAGAGCTCTCTCATTGGTGCATTGGCCTTTTCTCTCATTATACTATACTATACTATTATACTGATATCACTAGGAGAGGAGTAGAAGAGTGAACTCGTCTGCTCCCTCTTTACCAGCAGGAAATTTGAAGCCCTCTCATTGGTTGATGACGTTTTCTCCCATGTCAGGGCTCTCACTAATTTGTTTATACCATGGGAGACAACCAGAAGGAGGGCAGAGAAGTCACGTGGCTCCCCACGAAACCACGCAGACGATTTTTTAGAGCAATATAGAAACAAATGGAAAATCCCAAATTAATTTATTGTCTGGCCCGGGACAGCTTCAATATTGCACAGCCAGGTTTATAGTAGCACCCAAAAACGACTATCAAATACTAGGTTGTATTTGATAAATTTATGATGGAAAAAAACATCCATTTGCAACAAATTTGGGTCAATTGGGCCATTTTGCAACAATTTTAGAAAAATTGCATGTGTGCTCCTGGGGCACTTGAAGGTTGAGCACCACTACCCTAAAATCATGACCCTTCGCACGGATGGAGGTGACAGGGTTCCAGCCAGGGGCATCGGAAATATTTTCACCCCGTGGGTGCTCTCGCAGGTGTAAACGAGGGAAGGGGGGACCCCCATATAAAATACATCAAAAATTAGTTTCTTCGAGAATCATTAATCCAATATAGTTTGAATTACACAGTCGAAACATTTTTCTAAATTTTTCTGTAATTAATTTCTTTTCCTTAGGCCGGTATTACACAAAAGATTGATAAAAATGCTTTTATTTAGTGTTGGCAAATATCCTTTATAAATTTTGTATTTTTTTTTTAATAAAATTTATTTTATAAAGGAAATGGACCACATATAAGAGATTTATATAAAATTGCTTTTGTAAAACTTTTCGTCACTCTTGTGCTGATGCTGGTAGTAGTTATGGATGAAGAAATTTCTTTTACCATTTGCTATAGGAAATTTATTATTTGCAACCTCTGTTAATGGCTTCGGTTTCAGGCCTAGAAGTGAAAATTTGAAGAAGAAAAAAAAGGAAAAATAGGAACACCAACGACAAAAAATAAACGGGAAAAAATGTAATTCCCAAATTATCGTGGCATTTAAAAATGTGTCATTGAGATTCACACCTTATATAATTTAATTATAGTATTATCTATTGACATTTCAAGAAACTCAAGTTCTTTCTTTCTCTCTAACAAATTTAAAAAATCTTTCCTTTTCACAGAATGTGGGATCAAAAGCAATGCAAATGGCAAAACTAAAAAGAAATTAATCAAATTTCTACTGTTACTTGAAAAGCCCACTTAATCTTGATCCCCCCCCCCTTTTCGAAGAAAGAAAAAAAACTGTCTAGGTGCCATAGAAATGTAGCGCATGCATGCTTAACCCATTGCCCATGGGCTGCATGTGGCCCCAGAGTCATCTGTTCGTCCCCACATTTTCGAACCTAATTTTGTAAAATTTAACTAAGCGATACACTTCCAGATCATTCAAGAGACCCTGCGGCAGTTTCAGGTCATTGAAGTGGCTCGCATCACATTTGCAGATCACCACGGCACAGTTCCAGATTACTCAAGTTACCCGAGCTGCTGTTCCACTTCCCTTAATGTGAGCTGTGGCACATTCCTAGATCACTCGAGTGACCTGAGACACTGTTCGCCAACACTTAAGTGACTCACGCCAGAGTTCCAGACCACTGAAGTGACCCGAGGTACATTTACACATCATTCAAGTGACCTGCGGCACATTCCCTGCTCATTAAATATTTCGCAGCATATTTAGAGATATCACCGTGGCACAGTTCCAGAGCACTCAAATGACCCATGAAACTTTTAAAGGTCACTCAATACCCTGAGCCACAGTTTCGCATTCATTCAGTGTGATGCGGCACATTCCCATATCATTTAGGTCACCCACGGAAAACTTACTACGAGGCATAGTTATACAATACTCAATTGACCCAGGTCAGCTTAAGTGACCCGCGACACATTTCAAAATAAATGAAATGGCCCGCACTCTACTGAATTTTGAACACCCTTGATGTAACACCTCCTGGAGTTACATTATATCCGAAGGATACAATGATTAGAATGGCCAGCATATGTTCATGAATGTCTATTCTTTTTAGACAAAAACAAAATAGACAATCCAGGTAGTCAATAGCATACGCACGAACCTAGTATGGCTTAGAACAAACTTGCTAACCCATGACCCTCAGCGTCATCTCACGTGGCCCAGGACGAATAACAAAACCACACAAGTGGCCCACGAACGATCATCAAATCATTGAAGTGGGACGCATTTCCAGATTGCTTCAGTGGCTAAGTGCTCAATGCATTTTTTATAGATTTTGGTAACGCTCTTGTTACTTTTCCAGACCACTCAAGCGGCCCGCTGCGCACTTTCAGATCATCTAAGTGAGTTGTGGCACATTTCCAGATGACTCAAACGGCTCGCGGCACACTTCCAGACCACCTGAATGACTCGCGGTACATTTGAAATTAACTCAACCTTTTGAAGAGTGCGAGGCTACTTCGTTGATTTGAAAACATGTCGCGGGCCACTTAATTAAGTGATCTAGAACAGCCCAGCGCAGGTTATAAGTGGATCTGTAAATGTGCCGCGGGTAACTCAAGTAATCTGGGAATACGCCGAGAGTCACTTCAGTGATACCTGTAAGCGTTATAGGTAACCCTTGACCCGCGGTAAGCACTTGGCCTGTGAGGACCAAATGTGGCCCTGGGGTTCTGTTGCTGCCTGTGCCTCTCAAACCTAATTCTGTAAAAATTAACCAAGCGGCACATTCATAGATCGCTTAAGTGACCCGTGGCACAATTCCAGACTATTTAAGCGATCCGTGACACAGTTTCAGAACATTGGTGCGGCCACCAGTGCGGTTCTACGGTTCCACATCACTCAAGTTATCCGTGGCACATTCCCAGATTACTTGAGTGATCCGCGGCATAATCACGGATCACTTGTATCACTTGTATGATACGCAGCACAGGTCCAGAACACTTGAGCGGCTCGCGACACATTTTCAGATCACTAGGTCGACTAAGTACTATTTAGAAATCACTAAATTGGCTCTGTAGGGGACTCAACAGGGAGACTGCTAGTTCGGGTGCCCACAAACTAGTGAAAAGTTTTAAGGTCTGGACACACATATCCGCACAGTGCCGGACACGTGCGTCGGCCGAGTGTAGGTCATCACAAGGTCAAAGAATAATTCTTTGCTAAGCAATGCAGCCATTCACACATCGCACCGTAGCCGAGCACGGTCACCGCACCACGTCCGCACCGTCATCGAGTAGTTTATTTTATATTTTTACGGTGACGGTTCGGTCTCGGGAGAGAGCGCAGATATATTTTTTTATAAAAGAGCTCATTTTTATTTTATTTCGCTTGTCAATTTTCATCAATTGCGGAACTATTAATTCTATGTATTTCTTGATTTTCATCAATTCTGGAATTGTTATTTTCATTAATTATGAATTTTCAATAATTCCGAAAATATTTCTTTTGTTAATTCTAATTTTCATTGGTACTGAAATAATTTCTTTCAATTATTTTTAATCCATCGATTGTAAAGTTTTACTTAATTTCAGAAACGGTTTTTCACAATAGTTTAAAATTACTTCCATTAATTTTTGTGTTAATTCACATTTGTGTAGTTATTTTTTTTTTGTATGGGGTTATTTCTTAGCGTTAGTGTATATTCAATATGCCGATTCCCTCCTCCCACAAAATATATGAAATCTTGTTAAAGGGAGGGGGTGTCCTAAACATTTTTCGTGCCCCGAAATTGTTTAGATGCACCTGGATCCGGTTCTGTGGCACTAGCGTAATATCTTTAGGGAGAACAAAGTTATGTTTCATACCATATAACGAAATTTTGCCGGGGAGATTTTTGTTAAAATAATAATGTTAACTTGGAAAACTAACTGGGTTTAATTTCCGATGCTCTATAATTCATTGTTCTAGTTTTAACATAAATTAAATGGAAAACGAATCGAAAATTTTTGGGTTTTTTCTTATGGAAAAATATAGGACACATTTTAAATTTTGTACTCGCATCAGATGACATTTTAAATTTTGTACTCGCATCAGATGACATTTTAAATTTTGTACTCGCATCAGATGACATTTTAAATTTTGTACTCTCATCAGATGCAACATGTTAAGCCATAAATGCTTAACCCATGTCTTGTGCCCCAAATGCGACCCTCGGAAGCATTTGATGTGGTCCGTGACAACAAAAAACAAAACAAACCTCTCAAGTGGTCTCAAGCACATTTCAAAATCACTTGAACGACTAGCGGCACACCTCCAATTCACTTAAATGGATCGTGATACATTTGCAGATTATCCTATTGAGTGGTTAGTGGCACATTTCCAGATCTCTCAAGTGGTCCGCGGCACGCTTGCAGATCACTTAAGTGGCACGTGCCACTTATTTTTATATAATTTTGGAGGATCGAGGCTCATTTCTGGATAACTTAAGAAGCCCGTGAAATATTTCAAAGCAATGAAGTGACCCATACTTTCCAAAAATTCGAGCACCTTTGTGCTAAATATCTGATAAAGGTGTTTCAGCAACTAGGACTTCCACAACGAGTGATTTAAATTATTATCGAATACTGGTGAGGCTTTATCATTGAATCAAGCCCCGGCAGACTAAACACCATGGGCGGAGCTAAGGGGGGGGGGATTGCCCCCGCCCCCAGCATCAAAGGTGAAGTCCACTGATCTAATGCATATACGTATAGATGAATCAACATCATCATCTTGCCCCCCCCCCCCAGACTTCCAAGTCTATCTCCACCTATGCTAATTGTCATTGATTTTAGTATCCATTTGTGCCATCTGCAGAGGAGCCAATTTTCAGTTTAGAAGATCCCGCATACAAACAAAAGATATGCGCGCTCTTTCGTACAATATGCTCCTACTGAGCTGAGATACACTTCTCCGAGGTGTTATCGGAATTTGACACCATCTGCCGCTACAGATGATTATATTTATGATGGCGGTTGACTCTGAATAAAAACGAGTGTGTAGGTGAGGAAGAGAATACAGCTCTCCCCCAAAGATTGTTTTAATTTCTATATGACTTTTTTTCTTCTCTCCCCTTTTATCTCACTCTGTAAATAATCTCCTCTCTCCCAACTATAAACAAAAATGTATACAGTCAAAATAAGCAAATGGCCGTCTTTTTATTTTCAACTGCATTTAAAGATGCTATCCTTTTTTGCGGCTTTGTCATATACAAAAAATCTATGGAAGATCCATCCTAACAACAACAACAAAAAAAAAATTTCTATAAAAAAAAACGCGCGCACACACACATATAGACATAAAAAATATATATACACATGTATAGATTATTTACAGAAATGCTTAGAACAATTAATTATTGTTAATTTACGCTATACCTATTATATCCAAATCACTCTTGTTAATTAATTTACTGAACATTTTGATTACACCGAACAGGCAGCGTTAAAGACTTGAAGCAATCGACACAGCTTCATAGTCAGCATACGGCAGCGACACGGGCAACACACGGAAAGGTGTGGTCTGAAGAGGAATGACCCCCCAAGCTACGCTCCTGGCACGGTGCGGATATGTGTGTCCAGACCTTTATTCGTTTTTGGCACATCGAGTAAGATGCCATTAAGAATATTTCATATTTTTCTAAACGGTAGTTGATGAGGTAAGCGTATCCACCCCACCCCCTTCCCCGGCCATCAAAAGTCAGCAAATCGGAACCCCCACCGATGCTGATGTAATACTTGAATGACCCGGAACATAAAGACACCCGAAAATTATTTTATGAAGGTTAAAAAAAAAACTGGATTCAGCCAACACCCCCTATAGATAAGAAATACACATTATTTTAATATACCTCGACAAAACTTCATATGAAAAAAATCTACCCTCCCTCACGAAGTTTAATATTAAAAATTCAAACATATTTCTGGAATTTTTCAATTACACAAATGAATACCTTAAATATGGATTTGTTTCCTTCATTCGCTATAAAATTCCATGCAAAATTCACATTATTATTTTAATATACCTCGAAAAAAGTTTTTATGAAAAAATCGACCCAAGACCCTCACAAATTTACAGAGTAACCTCGTTCATACCTCACTCTGTTATACGACTTTCATGTTTATACAATGTTTAAAACTTTGGTAGCAATTGGTAAAACACACGATACATTTTTTAAACAACAATACAACAAATACATTTTAATGTTGCATATTGTCACCGCAAAAAACATAAATTTTAGGGTGATTGCTGACGTATACGAAAATTGCCAGTGAGATGGCTGATGACCATTTAGAGTGGACACTTAGGTGATTTGTTTATTGCCTCTTTATGAGAATAAGCAGATGTGGAAAGTCCCGAAGAAATGGGTTTCAATTGTTTTGACGGCCATGTGATCTTTCAGAATTTTTTCTCATGTTTTCAACGTTATCCCGGGAGGGTGAGAAAGTCTACTGTACATTGGGGTGGTACCCTACATTTGGGTGGTACGGGTCTACCGAAAATAGACAGATACGGTACACATGCACAGTAAGTTCTTTCGATCATTTTCTGTAGAACTTTCTTTCGATGTGGTGCTTTGCTTGCTGACAGGGCCGTCTTAAGAGTATCATGGGCCACCGGGCCAACTGATTTTTCTGAGGCCCAACCTGGAGAATTCTCGTAAATTTCAATTAGTTCCCATTTTTGTGAGGCCCCTCTTCTCTTCAGGCCCCCACGCTGTGCTCAGGTGGGGCCATGCGTTCAGACGGAACTGCTTGCTGACTGTGTCAAATCCGCTATTCGCAATGTCAGAAAAACAAAAAAACACTCTCTAAAAAAACTGGAAATTTTGAAAGAATTCAACAAGAATTTTAAACTAATAACGAAAGTTCATCTCGCAAACCCGTTGAATATCTTTGTTTTACCTTTTTGAAACGATTATAAAGCAGAGAAAAAAAAACCAATGAGCAAGCTCCTGGTTGAAAATCATCCAACTCCAAAAAAAAAGTCCAAGATGGCGAAATTTTTTCAAGTCGAGAAGATTTTGTTGCAATTTTGTACCCAATGTCGTAATGAATGTTGTGCTAAATTTTGTTTCTTTAAATGATTTGAAATGTGATTTAATTTCCTCTCAAGTATGAAATATTTTTTTAGAACAGAACTGGAATGCAATTAAACACATAAAATTTTATAACATTTTATAGGTATAGGAAGGGGATGATTTTTTAAAAAGGCTCAGTTATTCAATTCGACTTACACATAAAACGTTTTGACTCGGCCTCTTGAACGTCGTATAAACGACTGTAACAGAATTGTCAAGTTGCTCAGTTGAATAGATGAAGTTAACATAAATATTTGAATTATTTCAGTTCAATTTTTCAGGCCAGTGCTTCAACCAAGGCCAATGAAAATAGTTTTCAGTATTATTACTTTCATTAACTCTTTAAAATTCACATAATTCATTTATTCTTTTTAGACGCCAGTAGTGAATTGCCTGGCAAAAAAAATCATAGCATGGAATAACTTCACATTAGAGCAGGGCGTCTCAAACTTTTTCCGCCTGAGCCACCCTTTTCCCTATTCAATGCTTATTCGCGAGCTCTACCGGCTCTCCAGAGCTGTTTAACAAAAAATATTTTTGAAAACCTCACACCCTGACAAACGTTGGAGGCACAGTTTGAGAACCCGTGCGTTATAGGAATAATCTTTGATGTTCTAAATTAAAGTTAAACGTTTGGATAGAAATTTTGTTTTGTGTAAAACACGTTTCAAACTGGTTCGTCATGTGTAGAGCCTCTACATTTGGTGTAGTATGAGTATACTTGCTTGCTTGGTTAGTGAACAACGAAACTATAGAGATGTGGTGGATATCTTATCTAAAGAAACTAAGGAGAAATTTGATACTGTGCATATCTACTCTATAATATGAAATCACAAACTCGAAAAAGGCCTGTTTCTAAGCAACCAAAATTAGTGACGATTTTATTTTACGGAAATGGGTGATGGAAATCTGTTACGTTTTTGTGTTACGGAAGTCAACCGACTTCCGTAATTTAACGATTTTGGGTCAAGTATTCATTTAACTCTAGCATATATCGGGACCCATTTGACCCATCGGGACCATGTTATGTGCATGTACCGAGAGGCTCCCACATCCCACAGCAGGGCCCTTGGCTGGAATTTAGATGGCGAGCCCCCAAACCAGCTTTTCAGGGGCCCCTCTGAGGTTAATTTATAGTGTGAAATATCAACCGAGGTTAATTTATAGTGTGAAATATCAACTGAGGTTAATTTATAGTGTGAAATATCAACTGAGGTTAATTTATAGTGTGAAATATCAACTGAGGTTAATTTATAGTGTGAAATATCAAAAAGTGATAACAATCGTTCCGGCCCCTGTCAGCCCTCACCTGGTGGGGGGTCATGCCAAGAGGTATGTATAATATACATATAACACCAGTGCTCCTAACACCCAGGGTCTGAGTACCCGGGCAGGGGGGGGGGCTGAGATTACACGTATACCTTCATGGGGAAGTTAAAAGGTTTCATTTCCAGGGGCCCTTGATATGGATCTCATTGTTTCCTTGCTGCTTTAATGTTGAAAAATTTACGATAGCGAGAGCCCAAGATATATCCAGTCTGGGGGCCCATAAAATTTGCGAATTCTGTCACGGTTGTTGCGTGGGTCAGCCTGGATTTTATTCGTTGGTAAAACGAATACAAATGAAGATTTTTCATGGCACTCGCAGCGCAGGTTTCATTTTGGGTGATTGAACCCCATAAGCACTTGATGAATCACATTTGTTTTTTGTTGCTTTATTATTGCAAAATTTGCTTTTTCAGTAAGCTGGTGCTTTCGCACGTCCCTTTCCATAGCACGCTGATGAAGTGGGATAAAATAAACAAGATATGTTGTGAAGAGAAGTTTGGGGGGTGGGGGGGGGGGAATTGGCCGCCAAAGGTGGCAGGAGGGCAGAGCCCCCTAGTATATATATATAATTGATTTTCTGTCTGTGTGTATGTTCCCAATACATGTATGTTCCCTAAATCCACAATTTTAGATCGATCGTCGCCAATGTTTGGATATATACCAAACAGGGCCCGGATTGAACGATAGGCTACTTCAAAAGTTCGTCAGAGAAGGGCAGATACCCGAAATGGACGAAAAATCGTCGGGCAACAATGGTTTCTAGGCCTCAATAATCACTTTCGAAATGTTTACTTTGGTTACCATGGTTCCCTAGTAATGTGCTTTACACATGCATATGCCTTTGCTGGTTTGTCACTTCTTTAATCCTGCCAGTATTATATATTTATTCCTTTGTAATGGTACGTCACTTTTCCATCCTCCCAATAAATGAAGAAAACACGGGCAGCGGGGGTATTATAGCTTGTATTATGCATGATAAAACTGCAGTGAAATAACGATATTCTGCGGGAAAAGAAAAATACCATAATAGAGGTATTATCGTTAATCGACAGACCTTGACATTGAACACTAGCCATCAGGGCCACAACTAAATGCTTGATCAGCTGAGGTAATCACATATTTTGCCACCCCCCCCCCCTGTAATTTTGAAGAAGCAGCTATAAAAGGTGAATTTTGCACAGCCCTTCTGGTCCTGGACAAGATAACTGCTTGTCCCCTCCCGTCCCCCCAGACCATGGATCAAGATCACCATTGCCGTATGCAAAGGGGGTTTAGGGTGCTAACCCCCCCCCCCAAGAGCTGAGATTATAGGGAAAATTATTATAAAATTATTGCAGGAAAAAAGAACGTAACTCCCCACCCTCGTGAAAATGGCAATACGCCTATGGCAATCACAAGTTTCTATGGGAAAACCATATCGCCTAACCAATTTGTTTTCTTAACTGGCCCATAGGGAAGCTATATCCTATTGCATAAAATTATATACAAATCACATAATCATATCTCGGAATGTGATAATATTTACTAAACACACGCAATTATATTTTATTATTTAGTTTAAATATACAGGGAAACCTCGATATAACAATATTCTACGGACCAAAAAAAAAATTGTGGTAGAGGGATTGAAAAGGTAACATTATTCTAGCGTGTGATCAAATTTATGCTTTTGCTGTCATTTTTTCTATATCGGCATTGTTAATATCATCAGAAAATGTGCTTTTATGTATTTATTCGTTACAAAAAATTGTAATTAATTAGTTTATAAAATTCACTTAGATGTGTATTGTCCCTGTGAAGAAGCTTACCACATAGTGCTTTTGTGTCATACACAGAGTGCAGCAATACAAATAACAAATAGCTTTCGGTGATCATTTAGTGCAATTTATTGATGCAGGGCTCCAACTCAAAAAAATGAGAAAAAGTAGAAAAACGCAGGACTGAAAAGTAGGATGTGGGAGGGTAACCCCCTTAGACAACGTAATCATAGCATAATGGAAAAAAATCACTGAAAAAAAAAATTTTTTTTTTTTTGCAAAAAAACAAATTTCAAATTTGAAAAAAAAAATTTAATTTCGAATTAACTTTTGTTTTCATAGCACAATTTCAGTTTCCTATAAGATTGACTCAAGCCAAGGCAAAATGATAAATGACTTGGTTAGAAAACCAATTTTTGGCCAAAACAGTGTTCTTTGCAAAAACAATGTTCTTTGTTCAAAACATAATTCTTTGCTGTCTCTCCTCATATATATTACATTCCTTTTTTTGGAGTCTTGTCAACTCTCTTCGACAAGGCACAGCATATTTTGAAAACGTACGTTTTTTTAAGAATGAAGCTCCTTCGAGACCCTTTTCAAAAGCACAGTGCAAAATGTGTAGATTAGCCTACAAGATGCGATTACAAGGCAAGGTGAACCTGTTTTACTGCATTGTCCATCATTTTTTAAAGGGATTTGTTCACATTTTACTGTTCAATGTCAATGTAATCATTTTTGACAAATGAGGCACTTGAATTTCCAGCTCTTTGTTGAGCATTGTAAATATTGATAAAAATTGTTTTTTCGGGTTCGAAGACCGTCGTCCGTTTGAGTTTGTTCTCAACGTTTCCCCAACACTAGTGGTTGGCATCATCAGGAGAATTGATAAACTGGATCAAAGTCAAGTTTTCCGGAGTCTCAGGTTGTATTTATGCACATAAGTGGCTTGAACTACACTATTGTTTTGCGATTGGTCAGTTGATTCTATGGCTGGCAGCGTATTGTAAACAGTTGTTATGCTGGTAGAACCTGATTGGCCGAGAGATGTGGAGTTATCTGATTGGCTGTTGTCATCATTCTGTTGCTGGACCTTGAAGGGGAAGGTTCTTGTTCTTCTGAGAGCTGGTGTCCAGGATCTGCTCAATTTCAAAGTTTCTTCTCTTCTATTATAGCTGTTTTTGTGCTTGTATATTTCAATAGCCTCTCTGTAGATTCGTGGGAAGAAGTGGTCAACATTAGCTATTACCTGTGTTTTGCTGAACTGTACACTGTGGTTGTCGTAAAGCGCATGCTCTGCCACCGCTGACTTTTCTGTTTGGCCCATTCTGCAGCATCGTTCGTGCTCTTTTATTCTCGTGGCCACAGATCTTTTTGTAGTTCCAATATATACCTGACCACAGGTGCACGGTATTCGGTAGATCCCCGGTGTTGATAGAGGGTCACGGTGGTCTTTTGCTGATCGCAGCATTTCACATATTTTTCTGGTTGGTTTGAAAATGGTCTTTATACGATGTTTTTTCATGACCTTGCTGATTCTTGCCGTCACTCCGGGGATAAAAGGCAGCACAGCTTTTCCAATTGATTGTGACTGCTCATTTTCCGTTGGTGATTCCTTGATGGAGCGTAAGGCTTTCTTGATGTCGTCTTTCGTGTACCCATTAGAGCGGATGACATCAAGAAAGCCTTACGCTCCATCAAGGAATCACCAACGGAAAATGAGCAGTCACAATCAATTGGAAAAGCTGTGCTGCCTTTTATCCCCGGAGTGACGGCAAGAATCAGCAAGGTCATGAAAAAACATCGTATAAAGACCATTTTCAAACCAACCAGAAAAATATGTGAAATGCTGCGATCAGCAAAAGACCACCGTGACCCTCTATCAACACCGGGGATCTACCGAATACCGTGCACCTGTGGTCAGGTATATATTGGAACCACAAAAAGATCTGTGGCCACGAGAATAAAAGAGCACGAACGATGCTGCAGAATGGGTTAAACAGAAAAGTCGGCGGTGGCAGAGCATGCGCTTTACGACAACCACAGTGTACAGTTCAGCAAAACACAGGTAATAGCTAATGTTGACCACTTCTTCCCACGAATCTACAGAGAGGCTATTGAAATATACAAGCACAAAAACAGCTATAATAGAAGAGAAGAAACTTTGAAATTGAGCAGATCCTGGACACCAGCTCTCAGAAGAACAAGAACCTTCCCCTTCAAGGTCCAGCAACAGAATGATGACAACAGCCAATCAGATAACTCCACATCTCTCGGCCAATCAGGTTCTACCAGCATAACAACTGTTTACAATACGCTGCCAGCCATAGAATCAACTGACCAATCGCAAAACAATAGTGTAGTTCAAGCCACTTATGTGCATAAATACAACCTGAGACTCCGGAAAACTTGACTTTGATCCAGTTTATCAATTCTCCTGATGATGCCAACCACTAGTGTTGGGGAAACGTTGAGAACAAACTCAAACGGACGACGGTTTTCGAACCCGAAAAAACAATTTTTATCAAATGATGGCCGCGAAAACCTTATAGACCATTGTAAATATTGTTTATGCCTCCTTCATGCCTTAAAAATACAGAAGACAACTGAATGCTATTGGGTAGCATCAGAATCACCAAACCTAGAATAGGCCTATGTATCCAACTGCTTTGAAATGCAAACCGTTGTTTCACCTATTTGCACCGTAATTTTGAATGATGAATGTTACTGTCCAAGACCATGAAGTAATAAATACAAAATTATTTTTCTCATCCAGACAGAAGTTTTTAATGACTACTATACTTGTTGAACCCTCAAACTAAGCAAATGAAAAATTAATCAACCAAATGGTCCACATACACCCCCCCCCCCTCCAATAACCTTAAAAATGATAAAATTTCTGCTTTGGCAGAATCATTAATTGCATTCTTCAACATTTATAATATTTGGCAATCTATCAATAGTTTCCTGCTCAATTAAAATCAATTACACAAATTTTGTCGATAGGATTTGGTAGAAAAGTAGGACAAAAACTGGAAAGTAGGACAAAACCGAGAAAGTAGGATAAAAGTAGGACATTTTACCGAGAAAGTAGGATAAAAGTAGGACATTTTACCGAGAAAGTAGGATAAAAGTAGGACATTTTACCGAAAAGTAGTGGATAATATTAATTTCTCCAGTATGATTTTGAATTCAAACCACTGAATTTTCCCAACATTTTCTCTGAAAAACGTCTGTAAAAAGTTCTAGTTGTAAAATTAATAAAAAGGTTTCATTATATACACTGCTGGCCACCAAAATTGCAACACCAAGAAAGACAAGAGATATCGCAACAATATTTATTTTGTAGATAACATGTTGACCAAGCATCAAATGATTAAATTTATAGACTTCTGTGAAGTGTGGTTCCTGCCAAAATCAGTAGTCAGAGTAGCCGCCATTGTTTGAGATCACCGCTGCCACATGCCTCGGCATTGATTCAAAGAGACTTTGAATGTGTTCTTGGGGTACAGCAGACCAAGCAGCTTCCACACGTTGCCAAAGTTGATCTGGTGTGGCAGCTGGGGATGTAATCTGGGTCAATCGTTGAGCAACCCTGGATCACATGTTTTCTATCGGCGAAAGATCCGGAGAGCGAGCTGGCCAGGGAAGCAATTCAATCTGGCGATTGACGAAGAACCTTTGGACAATGCGTGCCACGTGTGGTCGCGCATTATCCTGTTGAAATATGGCTGTGGGCAAGCCCTGAAGGTAAGGAAGGACAACTGGCTCCAACACCTCAGAGATGTAGCGCTGGCTTTTTAAAGTACCGGCAATGCGTACTAGAGGAGTGCGAGAGCGATATCCAATACCGCCCCATACCATAATACCCGGTGCAGGACCAGTGTGGCGGTGCATAACGCAGCTGTTCAGCATCCTCTCTCCACGGTGTCTCCAGACTCGAATCTGACCATCGTGGTGTTGCAGACAGAAGCGTGACTCGTCAGTAAAGACAATTTCATTCCTTGCGCTGTCCACATCCTTCTTTCATTGCACCATTGGTGGCGGAGACGTCTGTGGTTCTGCGTCAAGGGTAGACGAAGCAATGGACGTCTTGCGGACAGACCACTCTGCTGTAAACGGCGTCGAATGGTACGCGCAGACACTGGATGATGCGGTACAGACTGAATGTGCTGTGCTATGGTTCGTGATGTGGCTGAGCGATCTGTCACTGCCATACGCACAATACGCCTGTCATCACGTGAAGTGGTGCACTGAGGTGGATGCGATCGAACACGTCGGTCCGTCGTACCCTCCTGCATCCAACGATCACATATCCGCATTACAGTTGTTTGGTTTCGTCCAACACGACTACCGATTTCCCTGAAAGATAATCCACAATCTCAGTAGGCCACTATCCTTCCTCTGTCGAACTCGGATACTTGATCAAAAGATGATTGCTGTTTTCTACGAGGCATAATTGATCGTTTTTTTGAAAAAACCACAAGAAAAACACAATTGCCGTACTTCAAATCGTCGAAATCTCCAAGCCTTAAATAGCGCTTTGAAGTGGCGCCACAGGCGCACGTGATGTGCGTCTGTGCTGAAATTTTAATCATTTGCATATCTCACCTCCGCTAATGCATGTTGTAAATTTCATATTATTTGCATGCTTCCTTCAGGGTGTTGCATTTACGGTGGCCAGCAGTGTATATATGCGGAAACCACATTTATAGATTGTTTTGGCCTGTTTTGAGCATCATAAAACCCTGTTTGCAACATGTGTCATATAAACGAGGTCCCATTGTGTAGAGCCTGTGAGCCTCTCGAACATAAGTTTCTTCTTCTACGTCTTCTGATAATAGGAGGATAAGTTGTTAATAGGAGCTTAAAAGCAGCAAAACGAAAACTGTGTGTTGGGAGAAAAGAAATTTTTGCACTAAAAAGGAAAGATAAAAATGAAATCATTATAGTTTGTTTCAGGTTAACTTTGCAGTGAAGAGAAAGGTAGAGAGTGTATTCCTTCGCCCAAAATATAGTTCCCATACATCAGAGGTTTCTGATGATCATTTATATAGAATATTTCAATTTTTTTTATGATTTCGAAAAAGATACTGAAAAAATACCACTTTGAACCAATGTATATTCGTTTAAAATTATTAAATTAGAAAAAATATTGGTTACCATTATCAAAACTCCATGGCGAGCTCAAGAACACTTTGGCGCGATTTCGAATTGTTTGCTGCCAATAACTCTAAGATACACACTTACGGCACCAAAGTTCTCAATGTTGACTTTGGATTAAGACGTTGTTTTGAGTGGAAGTTTCTCATTACAAGCGTACCAATACCGATCATAGGCGCGGATTTTCTTCTCAACTTTGAACTTTTAATTGATCTCAAACACCGCAGATTAATGGACAGTGTCACGAAACTTTCGCAAATTGGAAAAATTGAATATAACTCTGAAAACTATTCCATTAAGGTAATATCCGAAACTTCGGAATATCACAAAATCTTGGCAGAATTTCCTGAACTGACAAAAGTGTCGCACAAAGTGAAGCCTGTTCAGCATAACACTGTACATTACATCGAAACCACCGGCCCGCCTATACATAGCAAACCCAGGCGATTAAATCCCAAGCTCTATGATGCTGTTAAGGAGGAATTCCAATTTATGATGAATCAAGGAATATGTAGCCCTTCTAAATCGCCCTGGTCATCACCATTACATGTCGTATTAAAAAGTTCAGGCAGTATTCGTCCAGTGGGTGACTACCGCAAACTCAATGCCTGCACGGTCCCAGATAGGTACCCCATTCCTTACATTCAGGACTTTTCAAATGCATTACACGGTAAAAGTTGTTTTTCAAAACTTGACATTGTGCGCGTGTATTTTCACATTCCTGTTCATTCCGACCACATTCCGAAAACAGCTGTTTGCACACCTTTCGGCTTATTTGAATTTCCTTACCTGAATTTTGGCTTGTGTAATGCTGCCCAATCTTTCCAACGATTTATGAATGAGATTCTTGGTGATCTGAAATTTTGTTATGTCTATTTAGATGACATTTTGATTTTCAGTGACAGTGAAATTGAACATAAGGTTCACTTACGCACTGTTTTGCAATGGCTCAATAACTATGGACTCACAATTAATGTTTCCAAATGTGTCTTCGGTGTTGCGGAGATATCATTCTTAGGCCACTCCATTTCCAAACAAGGCACCAAACCCTTGCCAGAAAAAGTTGAGCCGATTCTCAATTATCCAAGACCAAGAACAATTAAAGAACTACGACGTTTCCTTGGACTACTCAATTTTTTTCGTAGATTTTTACCACACGCAGCACATACACAAACTACACTGAATAATTATTTGAAAGGGTAAAAAAAAACGACAACAGAGAAATTGCTTGGACTGACATAGCAAATAAGGAATTTCAAAATTCCAAAACACTATTGTCCAACGCAACCCTTTTAGCACATCCGAAACCCGATGCCAAACTCGTACTTCAGGTAGATGCATCCGATTTTGCCATTGGCAGCGCACTGTTTCAGGTGGTTGACAATGAGCTTCAGCCTCTTGCATTTTTTTCTAGGAAATTATCTCCCGCGGAATGCAACTACAGCGCGTACGACCGTGAATTGCTGGCTGCATATGCTTCTATAAAGCAGTTTCGGCATATGTTAGAAGCTAGGGACTTTTCTTTACTCACGGACCATAGACCACTAACATATGCCTTCAAGCAAAATGCAGACAATTAGATTTTATTGCCCAATTCACTACTGACATACACTATATAAAAGGTAGCGAAAACATACCCGCAGATGCACTTTCCCGCATAACATCAATTTCAATGCCCAATCCTATTGACTATAACGAAATTTCAAAAGCACAAGAACGCGACCAAACTTTAACTGATCTTTTACAAAATCCACGAGGATTACAGCTCAAAAAAGTGACTTTGCCAGACTCAAATACTTCACTATTTTGTGATCTCTCCACTGGCACAGCTAGACCATACATACCAGAACAGTTTCGTAAGCAGGTTTTCGAGACCATTCATAATATTTCCCATCCAGGAATTAAAGCTACAACTAAATTGATTCGGACTCGTTTCATTTGGTCTTCATTAAATAAAGATTGTAATAACTGGTCCAGACAATGTATACCTTGTCAAAAGTCCAAAATAACACGACATACGAAAACCCCATTAGGTTTATTTCCTGACCAAACTGAGTGATTTGATCACATCCATCTTGATATCATTGGTCCTCTTCCTCCTTCTGGTGGCAATGCCTATTGTCTAACTATGATCGACAGGTTCACACGTTGGCCGGAGGCGGTCCCGATTCCAGACATCAGCGCCGAGACTGTAGCTCGCACATTCTACGCAACATGGATATCTCGCTTTGGGGTGCCATCCAAAATCACAACAGATCAAGGCCGTCAATTCGAGAGCTCCCTCTTCCTAGCACTGGCAAGAGTACTAGGAATTCAATGAATACGGTCCTCACCATATCACCCGCAAGCAAATGGCCTCGTAGAGGAGCTACACAGACCCATCAAAGCCTATAACACAGAACATTGGTGTACTGCTTTGCCCACTATATTACTCGGTTTCCGTAGCGTCTTCAAAGAAGATCTGAAAGCTACCACCGCGGAATTGGTATACGGCACTAATCTCAGACTTCCCGGAGAAATATTCGATCCCACTCCGAGGGAAACATCATCAAAAGAACTTATTGAGACTATCAAAGAACATTTTACAAAATTACGACCGCGACCAATATCTTGTCATGCACCACAAAGTATTTTTGTCCACCCTCATTTGAAAGACTGCTCACACGTATTCATTCGGCACGATGGAGTGCGAAAGCCGCTTCAAGCTCCATATGACGGACCATTTCAAGTGATTCAACGACGTGAAAAGACATTCGACATCGATGTCCGTGGAAAAAAAAGAACAGTTTCTCTGGACAGACTGAAACCCGCCTTCCTGGCTTCAGACGTGAACGATTCCAGTCCATCACCAACAAGAATTACCTTACCTACGCCTCCCGTTCCTCAGACAAGAAAAACACGTTCCGGACGAACTGTCCATTTCCCGGACCGTTTCGAACCGTAAGTTCGCTACTGGGGGGGGGGGGGGAGTGTGCGGCGGCTCACCAAAAACTGTGGCCAACGGTCGCCAAGTGCGGGGACTGCGCGAGAGAATTTTTTGTGACTAGACAGACCTGAAGATAACGCTGATTCAACATGTTATGTTCTCGATGATACAATAAAAGTGGACAGTAACAATACTAATGCAGCATGCCAATTGTATGCTTGCAGAATAGAGCGACTCAAATAGACCATACAATTGGGATGCTGCATTAGCATCACACGCAAGCTCGAAGCTTTATTCTGACCACGAATAAAGCTCACTTGGAGACATTTGAAGCGGACAGACAATTTTTTTTTGCGGAGCAACCGAATTAAGATTTGGTATTCAACCTAAGTGGGATCCTTATGGTCCATGTGATTAGTGGTTAAATATTTTTTTTCCTCTCAAAAAGACACCCACCCCAAAAGCAGAATGTTTTGCTATGTTCTGCAACGAGCCCTCAGCTGACTGAAAATGTTCTGCGGTAAAAATTTGCATATACATAATAGCGTTTTTCTACAATATTCTTAAAATTCTTTCAGATTGTTCTGCGACGTACGTCACACATTTTGGCACATTCTGCTTTGGGAACACCCACAATGTGTCAAAATACATTGGGAGTTTTGTATTTTTTGTGTATTTGCCTTATTCATTGGCGACTTCTTAATATACTTGAACAAAGTTGACCAACTCTTCTACATTGCGATTCTCTATCTCAAGCACATTCATGAATGAGAATTGCATAACATCTGTAGTGGTGCATTAACTGACAAGCTTTTTTTCCCCCTTTACAAAGAAGCAGCAACAGTACAGTGATGATCATGAGTGGAACCGAATAACGACATGTTCAACCTTGCTACTTCTCTTTACATCATGCTAGGGCCAGTGGTCTTATAATCCAAAAAGTCACCAGCAGCTTCTAAAGAACGACGACTAGGTAGTTCTACCAGCCACTAGTAGTTACATTACCTCAGACATTTTCATTCTATAAGAAGCGGCATGTCTGATAATGTATGCCAACACCAGGTTCAATATTCAATAGTTATTGGTATTTTACTTTCACTATTAACCTCCCTCCCACCAGTTAATCAAAGTTCTACTGTGCAGTAGTAGTAAGTGATTTATGAAAAATAATTAGCTATATACAGGGCGATTATAATTAAAGTTCTGATTCTAAAATACTATGCAATAAGAACAACTGATCAGAATGCCTTGAAAATTTGCATGGATACTCCTCAAGCAATGGAATTTTCTTTGGCAAAAGTAAAAAAAAAACTTTAAAATGTACAAGCAGATAATGCTGTACTTGGCCAGCGGTATAATCTATATTGTGCATCCACATCAGGGACGCTGGAAGTCAGAAATGATTGGTGTTGCTCAGAGTATGCGAGTCATTTCTCTGTACAGACCATAACATATACATATATTTTTGCCTGGCCATACGTCCCTTTTGAAGTAGGGTGTCACGTTTTTTTTCGAATCTATTGGATTTTAGCAATAACCCGTTCTTCAACCTACTTTTGTAATAGTAGTAAAATTTTCACTACAGTAAAATGTAACAAACCTATGCAGGAGAGGATATAGGGGTCCCGTGTCTGCCCCAAGACCAGTGCCGTCTTAATGCATGAGCCCACCTGGGGGCCTCACAAAAATGAGAACAAGTTAGAATTTTCGAAAATTCAACTAAATTATCAACAATAATTTCAAAAGAAAATACCTTTATATGTAATTATAGTTGAGACATCGTTTCGCCGCATGAGTAAAAACTTAAAAAAACTTTCTCACCACTGGGCATGGGGGAATTTTCGGCTACTGGTTAAGTGGAGTGATGTCGTTCTACGGACAATCGATTTCCAATGCTGACCAGTTTGCGACATAGGCAGGAAAACACGTCAAAACTCGCGATTCGGTAAAAAATCACATTTTTAAAAGTAAAAGCGTATAATCGTATTAATTTACTAAATACAACAAAATCGTAACGGTTGGCAGGTATTCACAAGCATTGGATGTTCCAATCCCATCCCCTGCTTTCACATTTCCTATTACAAAGGGAGAGAGCGTTTTTTTCTTTCTCTTCATATTCGGGGGAAGCTTCCTCTTATTTTTCTAGGCAATGCTATTCATCTCCATGGGGAATGCCTATTCTAAGAAAGATCATCCCTTCAGAGAAAAAAAAAAAAAAGGACTTTTCAGGCGTGGCTGCAAAAAGTAAGGAGTTATAAGGGCCCTTCCAGAGTTTGTAAGGATGTGCGAACCCTGGAAAGGGTCCCATGTATATGTCTTCAAAAATTTTATTTTCAAAAAAAAGTGCTTTCAGTGCAATATTTGAGCTATGTTCAAATGGTGATTGGTATTGTTTTAGCAACATGAGCAGATATGTTCCGGCCAGGGTTGGCAGGTTTTTGACACATGGCAGTTTTTGACGGTTTAAACCGCAGTTTAAACTGTCACGTCAAAAACCCTCCGTCAAAAACCTCAAATATTGCTTTTCGATATAAAAATTCCCATTGAAAATGCAAACGTTAATTGCATGTAATGTTTAAAGTGACTATGTTATACAAAGAATAAATATTTAATAAGATTCTAAAATAATTTTCTACTCCCGACAGAATTATTTTGGACAATATATGTTTTTTTTTTCTTATAAAATTTGAATAAAGCATAACATGAACATTGAATGGAAAACTATGGAACGATTTGACATTCTTTGATTCAAGATGATTCTTGACCTTCCAAAATTTCTTCAACTGCTTATATATATGCATTGATATAAACTATCTGCTGTACTCTTTTTACAACAGATAAGTGTTTAAAAAAGTTTATTACATCATGTATGTAATGTTGATTTCTGTTATTATTAAATTATCTAGATAACCACTGATACTTAAAACAATACTCTTATTGCGCATAACATTGAAATATATCTAGCAATCAAAATACTAAATTGTAGGACTAAAATGTCATTTAATTTGGCAATGCTAGCTTGTATGTCAAACTTAGTTGTTCTTACTTTTGCACTATGATATGGTACATTTACTAGCATTTATAATGCAATGTTTTTCCAATTGGAGCTGTATTCAAATGTGCAAAACAAATGCTTTGTTGTATCAAGTCTTGTCAGCTCTGCTTTTGTTGAAAATACTCTTTAAAGCTCTGTGAATTTATACACTCTGATTTAAGAAATTTTTAGGTGAAAATAAATGAGTTTAATTAGTGCATCAACAGATGCTGCGTGAGAAATATTTTATATGAAATAAAATTTTGGGCGGATCAAAAAATTTAAAATATCAAAATATATATTTTTCCTCAGTAATTATAATTCTGAATATAAAACCCTTTAATCTAAATAAAAGTAAGTATTTTGTTATTTAACATATCTATCAAGTTAACAAAAACTATTTGACATCATTGACAGTAAGATTTTGATAGTTTTAATACCGAGTTAGTTTCTGGGTCAAAAACCTAACCCTGATGCCCTATCATACATATTTTGAATAAGCAGCTCTAATCCACTTTACAAATTGAACACAGGTAATAAGTAGCTTAGATAAATAAACCATAAAATTATATTTTATATGTTCTAGACTAGATATGTTGAAAAATTCAAAAGTGCAAATTATAATTAATATTTTGTTTTAATTATTGTAATAAATTAATGTTTAAAAATAAAACATTGTAATATGCCAAAAAGTAAGTTTTTCATCATGTTGTACACCTATTATGTTCAAAACATTATCAAAAGGCATTCATTTAGGTTTTTGACGGTTTTCAACAGTTTTTGATAGTTTAAACCAGTTTTAGACACTTGTCATGTCAAAAACCAGTTTTTGACGTCAAAAACCCAACCCTGGTTCCGGCGTCCCTGATCCACATCATTTTGGCATTTAAACATCATCAGTGTGGGGATAGCAGGGCTGGACAAATTCCAGGCAACTAGAAAATCTGTTTTAGCACCTAAAATTTACATACATCACTGCGAAAATGAAGTTAATATGACAATTTTTTTTAAATTTGTAATAATGTGGTATGGATAACATATTTAACATTTCTTGTGTAAGTTGTAGATGTTTGTTTAAATTGACTATTAAAACCAAAAAAAGAAAAACTTTTTTCACCAACCTTGATAGATCTCACCCAAGACAGATCTTTTACAGTTTACTAACACAGGCATCCAATCCTTTCAGAACACATGAAAACACCAAAAAACGACAATGCAATGGAACCTTGTTTATACTACATTCAGTTCAAGAGGAGTTGAAACCACCACCTCCTGAAATGTGTAACTATCATAACTAATTTTTTTTACTTAATTCTCCCACAGACATAGAAATGTTATAAAATTCAATGTGTTTGATTAAATCTCCAATTCTGTTATAAAAAAGATATCATTTTGACCATACTTGAGGGAAAAAAATTGAACCAATTTTTAAATCACTTAAGGGGGCCAATCAAGTATTACGTCATCATCGATGGGGGGAGGGGGTTTCCGATTTGCTGACAAGGGGGAGGGGGGTTTGGATAATGCTTACGTCATCGACCACTTTTTATGAAAATATGAAATATTTTTAATAGCATCTTACTCGATGCGCCAAAATGAGGAAAACCTTTAGACAGTTTGTAGACAATTGAAATAACATCCCCGTATTGATAAGTGCCCTACAGAGTCACTTCAGTGATTTCAATGTTTCGTGGATCCAAGTGATCTGGAAATGTATCCGGGCTGCTTAAGTGCTCTGGAAATGTGCCCGGGCTGCTTAAGTGCTCTGGAAATGTGCCCGGGCCGCTTAAGTGCTCTGGAACTATGTCACGCATCACTTAAATAATTCAGGAATGTGCCGCGGGTAATTTGAGTGATGTATGAACCCTGACTACTGGGGGCAGGGTTGGTAAAAAAAACGTTTTTTTTGTTTTAAATAATATTAACAATAAAATTTCTGAAAAATCATTCAAACTTCTAATTAATTAAAATAAAATATTTATTAATGTAATTAACACTATTCCCATATTAATTAATCAATAAATATTTCTTACATTTTAACAAAAACCAACTTTTGTAATTTAATTATTTTTTGCAACTCAATGGATCACTGTGTGTTTGAAAATTCTTTTTAATGTTATTATTAATCATATAATATATAAAGGTTTTTCTCCAGTTACTTTCAGTATACTTAATTAGGAAGCTACTTTGCAAAAACTTATAAAAATTAGGTGAATATAATGTATTTAATGAATAGTGCAGATTAATTAGCAATGAATTACGATATACAGGGTGATTATAACTAAGGTTCTGATTTCAAAACAATGTAAAAAAAGAACGATAGTCAGAATAAATAGCTTCTGTTGGGCAGAGGCCTAGTAACTTCAACCACTTCGATTTTAATTTCGTATTGTCGTGATGTATTTTTGAAATTTGGTAGTATGAATTTACCACCTGTACAATTCCGTTGGATTATTTCGATTTATTATGCGCATTTTGAGTTACGTGCATGTGCCTTCCCTAAGGATTATCTCCCGTTCTAATGGATTATTGCTGTGCCGTTAAAAATGGGGGGAAAAAACAGGTGAGCGGTAAAAAAATCTTTATTTCTCTTTCTCTGGGTAACATTAGACTCGGCACTGCTTGGCACCAAAGCAGTGCCAAGAAGGGTGCTTATACTGCTTTTTCACCGATATGGCTTACTCCATTTAACGAGTCACACTGCTTACAAAGTCATATTTTTGCTCTCCCAAGAGTGACTCATTAACAAGGTTTGACTGTACTCAAACCTCCAATTTTTTTCTACTCTGTCATTTTTCATGTATATTTTATGGTGCACTGGTGGCACTGTTTTAAGACTGCCCCTGTTTGTCGACTTTTTGAAAAAAAAAACCAATTACAAAATCTTATGTCATTTAAAGATATACCATCAGAATGTACCCCAAGGATATAAAATGTGGTACAAACGAAACATTTTGGCTAATAATGAACCAATATGATATTTTTCAAGGAAAAAAAATGATATTTAGACCACTTTTATTTGATTTTTTGAAAAAAAAAACTGGTTTTTAAAAAAACCACATGATTTAAATTTAAACCAAACAACCCTGACTGGGGGCCACTTAAGTGCTCTAAAACTATGTCACATATGACTCAAGGGTAAATGATCTGAAAATATGCCACGAGCCGCTTAAATGTTCTGGAATTGTACCACAGGACACTTAAACCATCTGTAAATGTACAGCTTAGTTCATTTTTACAAAATTAGGTTTGAAGAGGGCAGGCCGCATCAAGTAACCCCCAGGGCCATATTTGGTCCGCGGGCCAAGGAACTTTATGGGATTTATCATTATATGGCTAAGAGGGTGGGTCGCAATGAATTTATTAAAGATAAATTCTGAGTTCTTAGCCCTCAAATAACATTGAAATTAACAGAAATTGATTATAACATATAAAAGGTAGTTTCTTCCAAAATTTAAATTTTTAAAAAAATTATATATTTTTTGCATTAAAAGAAATAAATGTGTGATCGTGGGAATGGGGTACGAGAGAGCCCCCTATGCTGCCCCCCCCCCCCCCGTGTACATCTCTGATCCCACCAATATGCGTTAGGTTTCAGAGGGCCAGAGCTGATTTCAAAATTTTGCTGACAAGGGGGGAAAGGGGTCAGTGTTTTGCTTACTTTTGCTGACAAGGGGGGGAGGGGGTCAAAAATGGCTAAAAATTTGCTTACGTAATACTTTAACGGCTCCTAATGAAATGAAATTTAGCAGAACACCTTTACATTTGGAACACCACAGTGGGTGAAAAATTGGAACAATGTTCATTTGGAAAAATTTCCCATCTTGGCCACTAATTCTTTTAGCAGATGATTGGCAACCAGCAGCTTGGCCTTAGTATTTTGTCTCTCAAAGCTGAGACAAGGATATTCACCTGTTTTACAAGGTTAACTTTCATCAATTTAAAATTCTTGCCAAATTCTTGCAAAATTTTGTTTTTTAAAGAAAATGAAGCATTACCAATGGCGAATTTGACTCTGTGAAAGTTTTGGCACACATGAGCCCAAGTTTTTTTCAGCAAAAATCCCAACCCACTGGGGTTTTTTCGGGTTTATGATACTACTACACCGCACACCAACTCCAGTCATATATCGCCATACAGCAATTTCCAACCAGTGGAGTTGGGTGGGAAATGAAGGCTCCATCCATCGGTGGTCGCCCTAGGCTCGGTAGGTAAAGAACCTGCTTCGAATGTTCTATGCCCGGATTCGAACCCATGGACCTTGATGGTAACCTTCATAGTGGAAGACCACTGCGTTACTGTGGCACCGGGGGGGGGGGGGGGGGTTTATGATACTGGAGCATGAGGAAAGCAAGTTATATATGCTGTAGCCTACATAAATATAATAGACCCAGTAATATATGGCAATCATTTAAGTAATTACCATATCAATGATGGATCATTATATAAGACTCTCAAGGGGAGGCAAAATTGTTTTGTATCATATGATTACGGGCTTATAAAATGGGGGGGGGGGTTTAACCCCTACAATCTAAAAATAGCATTAAATATATAGATTTATTAATGTATTTCTCTTTAGATAGAGTATGACAATGAAACCATTAGAAAGCATAATGTTTGCGAGTAGGTGCAGTTTAAAGTGGGTTCTTCGTGGGTTTTTACACCTGGATTTTTTTGGGTTAGGCAAAATCAGACCAACCCAGAGCCAGCAAGCAAAGCACAATGAAAGAAAATTTTAGATAAAATGGGTGAAAGAACTTGCCGTATTTGTGTCTCTTATTGGCAGACCCGCACCCTCGTACCCTGGGAAAGAGAACTCTAGAAAAAATTCTGAAAGAACATATGGCCATCAACACAATTGCAACCCTCTTTCTTCATGGCTTGCCATGTCTGCATATTCTCAGAAACAAGCAACAAAAAAAATCACTCTAAATAGATATCAGCCAGCTCTTGGCTATTTTCGTATATAAGTCAACATCACCCCAAAATTAATGGCTGTTGCTGTGACTATACGCAAGAAGCGTTGCAGCAACGCGTTTTCAGCGCATACAAAAATTATGCACATTGGATGGACATAAATGAGTACGGATACTTACGGAAAGTGACAGTATAAGACAGTCATACATCCCTTTTTCTCATAATTAGGCATGACAACACAAAAACATAACCCAAAGATAAATTACATTCTAAATTGTTATTTACCTTTGTTTGACAAGTGATTGAGTTTAGTCCACAATCATTAAAACAAATATGGATTACTTTTCTTTTTAGCATATAATTTATCTGTCTAAAAAATCCTGTATTTTGATACATTATAGAAATTAATATATAGTATGTCTATACAGATACAAAAGTTGCAATGGAACATGGTGTCACAAACCACGTTTAGAGGGTGAAAATCTCAAAAAACACATGCAGGTTCTGACGTCTCGCTGGAACGACAAAAAGTACAATAATAACTGCAAAAATATTTATTTGGTTAATTATTACAAGAGTTGCCTGGGAGTGGCAGCCGCTAACGTCATTGCAGTGTATATAATGATATAAAAATGATTCACAGACGTGCTTGAAGATACCAGTTATGCTTTTAACAGGGTTCATACAAAATTTTCAAAATGAAAAGTAAGGAGTTTTTAAGGACTTTTTAAGGAGTTTCAAGCAGTTTTTAAGGAGTCATGGCAAACTTCATAACTTACAAGTTTTACAGCAAAAAAAAAAGGGGCGGGGCACATATGCAAATTTATTTTGAATTTGCAAACAAACTTTCCCTCTTCTCAAAAATATAGATGTAGAAGTGGTTCAAAAATTACAAGTTTTGATTTGTTACCCGACATCACAAGAATTCATAAAATAATCAATCCACGTACATGCTTTCTGTCATCACCAAAGTGTTCTAAAACCTTCGAGCGTTAGTCAAAAATATAACTCATAATAGCATCACATAAATTATAAAAATTCTAAAAGTGATATTCATTCCCCCTCCAATTATTCAAAATAAAAACCACAGCCAACAAAGATTTTTCTTACAAAATTATTTATATTTGCAGCAACTCTTCAGGGCTCATATAAAATTTTCAAAATGAAAAGTAAGGAGTTTTTAAGGTGTCATGGGGCCACGCCCCCTCCAAAAAAAAAAATTGCACCACTAGGCAATAAAAGAAGCCCACAGAAAAACAAAAGAAGCCCACATGTGAATTGATTTTCATTTAATTTCTTTTTCAATGTTTCCAAGACTTCAACTTTCAGAATAAAGGGTATGATGGGTAGCAATTTCAGCTGAAAAGAAAGAGATATGCCGTGACTGTACGCACAAGTAACAAGCGACAAGAGAACACAAATTTGAACAGTAACAGAGCATGATGATCAAGATTAGGTATTGAGAAGTGTAGTAAGAAAGAAGACAGAGAGTTGCGGTAGTATATAGTATTAAAATGATTTAAAGAAATCGGAAGTGATATATTGAGTTTGCAATAAATTTTGTTTTTATCTTGCTCGAGCTGTGGCCACTTCTGCCAGAGAGAGATACAAATACAACACCACAACTGGCAAAATGTCCAACGAGGTGGCTAAGAAAAAGATGCCCATAAAAATATGGATGTCATATTTCAAAAATACAGCAACCCAATTAAAAATGCAATGATCTGCGGCATAATCACGGATCCCTTATATGACGCGCGGCACAGCTCCAGAGCATTTGGATCCGCTAAGTATTTGAAGATCACTAGAATGGCTCTGTAGGGGACTCAATAGGGGGAATGTTAGTTCAGGTGCCCACAAACTAGTGAAAAGTTTTACTCGCTTTTCGCGCACAGAGTAAGGCGCCATTAAGAATATTTCATATTTTTTATAAAGGGTGGTTGATGACGTAAGAATCATCCAACCCCCCCCCCACGTCATCAAGTCAGCAAATCGAAAATCCCCCATCCATGCTGACGTAATACTTGAATGACCCCTAGCAGAAAGATACCCGAAAGTTATTTTCAGAAGGTTAAAAAAAGTGGATGATCGAAAATTTATTTTTTTAATCCACAAAATATTTTTTAAAAGAATTGTAAAAATATTTTTTACAATTTCGAAACAAAATATCTTTATATATTATTATAATCAATTTTTGTTAATTTCAATGCTATTTGAAGGCTAAGAACACAAAATTGCTCAAGAAATTCATTGCGACCCTACCTCTCTAAGCCCTTGACCCGCGGTAAACATTCGGCCTGTGCGGACCAAATGTGGCCCTGGCGTTATGATGTGGCCTGCCCCTAAATCTATTTTTGTAACAATGAACCAAGTGACACATTTACAGATCGCTTAAGTGACTCGTGGCACAATTCCTGACCATTCAAGCGATCTGTGGCACATTAAGCGATCCCTTGAGTGACATGTGACAAAGTTTTAGAGCATTGGCCCTGTCACCAGTGCGGTTCTACATCACTCAAGTTATCCGCGGCACATTCCCAGATTACTTAAGTGATCTGCTGCATAATCACGGATCACTCATATGATGTGCGGCACAGCTCCAGAGCATTTGGATCCGCTAAGTATTTGAAGATCACTAGAGTGGCTCTGTAGGGGGGAGAATGTTAGTTCAGGTGCCCACAAACTAGTGAAAAGTTTTACTCGTTTTTCACGCACAGAGTAAGACGCCATTAAGAATATTTCATATTTTTTATAAAGGGTGGTTGATGACGTAAGAATCTTCCCCCCCCCCCATCATCAAGTCAGCAAATCGAAAATCCCCCATCCATGCTGATGTAATACTTGAATGACCCCTAACATAAAGATACCCTAAAGTTATTTTCTGAAGGTTAAAAAAAGTGGGTTCAGCTATAGCGGCTGATCGGCTCGTCCTCCCCCCTCCCCTCCAGTAAAACCAGACGTGGCTCGGGCTGTCACTTTTAAAAGCCGGGTTTTACTAGCAGGTTTTCTATGCCACGCGCAACGTGAATCACCCAGCGCTACACGCCGTCTATTCATCAATATGAAAAGCAGTACGACTGTTTTCCTATAGAGCGCAATACGGCTCACGACAGCGCTTTACACCGGGCGTGATTGGCAGACTGCTTCTAGTGAGTTAAGCGTCGCGTGCCGCGCGTTTCAGCGATCTTCCCTTCATTTTCGTGTTGTGTCTCTTCCCTTTAAACCGGAGCATGTAGCCGATAGAGTAGATGACGCCAGGGTCACATAACTATATAGCCATCCTGAGCCGATGCGCCACGCTTGGAAAACGCAAATGCGTAACGCCATTATGTAACTCATTTCTGCCGACACGAAATGATCCAGTTAGGTTCACGCGGCGCAAAAAGCTTACTCCTAGGAAAACCTGGCTTCAGGGATGAACGCTCGTTACGAGATCCCAGGATAGATAAACCCATTCTCTCTCATGGAATCTTGTGTGTGGATAGAGCCTGTATCTCTTTTTTTTTTTTTGCCTTTTTATTTACGGCAACCAATCTGCGAAACAGATTCGCTTTCCCCACTGGACTTCAGTTTTAAGCATTTTAAGGCGCGGCGGCGAAAAGATACGCTTGTCGTCGTCCCTTACTCGAAATTTTTTTTCCTTTCTTTTTCAGTAGCGAGTTGTAATGTGAATAAAACACGTCAAAAAAACTGCGAAAAGCAGTGACATTTTGCGGTTTCTCGGAATTTTCGTAGTGAGATATTGGCTGTAAGCAAATAGGAAGGAGGGATAAAATAGGAACAGTAGGAGAGAATTGTGGTAAAAAAGAAGACGATTGCGGCGAAAGTAGGAAAATAGTAGGATAAATAGGAAAGCTGCAAGGTCTGCACCCAGTATACTGCGTAATATAGGAGGTTCGAGACATCGTTTCGCCACATAAGTAAAAACTTTCTCACCACTGGGCATGGGGGAATTTTCGGCTACTGGTTCAGCGGAGTGATGTCGTTCTACGGACCATCGATTTCCAACGCTGACCAGTTTGCGACATAGGCAGGAAAACACGTCAAAACTAGCGATTCGGTAAAAAATCGCATTTTTAGAAGCAAAAGCGTATAATCGTATTAATTTACTAAATACGACAAAATCGTAACAGTTGGCAGGTATGCACAACCATTGGATGTTCCAATCCCATCCCCTGCTTTCACATAAAGGGAGAGCGCGTTTTTTTAAATCTTTTCCTCCTCTTTATATTGGGGGGAAGCTTCCTCTTATTTTTTTAGGCAATGCTATTCATCACCGTGGGGAACGCCTATTCTAAGAAAGATCATCCCTTCAGAGAAGAAAAAAAAAAAAAATAGACTTTTTCAGGCGTGGCTGCAAAAAGTAAGGAGTTATAAGGGCCCTTCCAGAGGGAAATGAAAAGTAAGGAGTTTTTAAGGAGTTTGTAAGGATGTGCGAACCCTGTTTAATGTCTACCGCAGCGACGACAATCTGTGCCACGAGATCCTCCAGTGTGTTCACAGGCGTCGCATAAATGGTGGTAACTTCTGATATGGTGAGTGAACCCACAAACACATTCAGTGATCAACTGACATCCACCTTCCGTCTTCTATGGACTCAGAGCCTGCATGCATTTTTAGTGATTTTCACCCTCTCAATGTGGTTTGCGCCATGTTATTGTAATTTTTGTTCCTCTTGATGCCTACTAACAACCCTCCAAGTTTGTCGGTCTAGGTCTATTAATAGAACACTCTGTATATGCATATTTGCAGTATAATTTCAATACAATATATATACACTACATCAGGGGTAGGAAGTGACTAAGTCCATTTCGGAGCAGCCTTGGAGCAGCAAATTCAGGATTTGGAGCAGTTTTGGAGCAGCAAATTCGGGATTCAGAGCAGATATTTATAAATTGGAGCAGTGAAATTAACAAGAATATTTTCGTTAACCCTCAACCATTTTCAAAATAAAACTGCACTGTCTTTTGTTATCAAACATCTTTTCGTCAGCTTGATTTTTGTTTTTGGTGTTTTAGGCTTTTGACACCTTGTTTGAAAGAGCGGCTGTCATAAAATTTTTTGCACCCGTCTATTTAAGATGATTTTTGCTTACTGAGGGCACTATTTGCTGCCTGGAACAACAGCACTTCAAATGAGATAAAAAATTTATATACGTTTTTAATATTTTTATACTTGGAAAGAAATTGTTGCAAAATGGGAGAGAATTTCGGAAGAATCAACTCTATGTTTGGCGATTCAGCACTCATTATCTGGCGATCTGACATTCGTTATTTGGCAATATTGAAGATTTAACGCTCGTTATTTGGCGATATTGAAGATTTAACGCTCGTTATTCGACAACATTGGCGATTTAACGCTCGTTATTTGGCAACATTGGCGATATTTGGCAAAGTTTCTAAACTGACATTCGTTATTCGGCGGACATGCACTTTTTAATCCCGGAATGAAATTTTTTTTCACGAAACATTGGGATTTAGCACAATCACAATCGACTACAGTAATTTCTGCTGCTTCCAGTAACGACTTTTTTTTAAGCGGAAACACTCGAATTTGCACTTTAAAGCTGAAAGGTATTGCAAACCATCTTCAGTTCCACGATCACAGACAATATCAGGGTTTCGCGATGGAAAGCCTGATCAGGGGCCGATAGTTTAAGTATAGTGGAATAAAACACGCTCTTCTTGTAAAGAAACGTTTTGTGGCTAGCAGGAACAAAAATTTTTTGGCATCCTTTCCAAAATTCCGGGCATACTGAAGCAAAATTCGCTATTTGGCGCAGAAAAATTCGAAAATACGCTATTGGAGCAGGATGGCGCAAGATATTAGTTGCGCCGCAACTGGCGCAGAGTTCCCACCTCTGCACTACATACATATTTATTTTCAGTGGGGAAATTGTTTTGAAACACAAAATACGGAAATTTATTCGGTACTTACGTATCCCAATGCATATTCAAATGGGAAATTTATAGCTGGTTTGAAGATTTGAAAATGATCTGGAAATGAAAAAATACAGTATGGGTGTATCTACATTAGATATAAATTTTATATTTTACAAAACAGACGCTATGCAAGGCAAAAAATTTTATCCAGACAAATACGATTATAAACTATTTATGTGAACACGTCTTTTTTTACTAAACTAGTTATACAGTCGAACCCACTTTTAACCAGAGTTTCAATTCAACGAGCAAATAAATGCATTTTGTTTTGTACAACGTCAACTGTATAGCAATTCTGTCATTTATAAAGAGCGGGTTTTTTTTCCCGAAACGAGATATTAAAACGGGAAAAGTGAAAAAAAATACAAAAATTAATGTTAATTTTATCCAGAGGGCGTCCCGAAAAACAAGAACTCCAGACTTTTTTATAATTCAAGGGGCCCCAATATTTTCTTTTGCACCCGGGGCCTCCGCCGACTTTAATCCGGCACTGTTGATTAAATTCATTTTTTCTAGTTGTGGGTCCAAAAGCCCTGAATCAATTACGGGTAAATGAAAGCTTTTGCAAATTATTCTGAAATTTTCTTCAATAATTCTGATATTGTTTCTTTCAATAATTCTGATATTGTTTCTTTCAATAATTCTGAAATTTTTCAATAATTGTCAATCATTTCTTTTATTATTTTTCTGATAATAAATTTCTGATTTCACAAATTCTGGAATTATTATTTTCAATAATTTTGGAATTACACTAAAATCCAGAGCTCCCACTCAAAAAATGAGAAAAAGTAGGAAAACGCCAGAATTAAAAAGTAGGATGGGGAGGGTAACCCCCTTAGACAACATAATCATAACATGATGGAAAAAAATCCCTAAAAAATTTTTGTTTTTGAAAATAAAAATTTACTTTTCAATTAACTTTTTTTTTTCGTAGCACTATTTCAGTTTCCTATAAGATTGACCAAAGCAGAATGATAAATGACTTGGTTACTAAACCAGTTGTTGGCCAAAACAGTGTACTAGCAACCACAGATAATTCTTTGCTGTCTCTCCTCATATAATTATATTACATTCTTTTTTAGAGTCTTCCAAAGTGAAGAGCTTGTCGACTCTCTTCGACTTCGCACAGCAAATTTTGAAGACATCTGTTTTTTAAGAATGACGCTCCTTCGAGACCACTTTCAAAAGCACAGTGTGCAAAATGTGTAGATTACTAGATCCGATATAAATAAGGCAAGGTGAACTAGATAGTTTTACTGCGTTGTCCATAATTTTTAAAGGGATTTGTTCACATTTTACTGTTCAATACCAGTGTATTCATTTTTCAGAAATGAAGCACTTTTATTTCTAGCTCTTTGCTGAACATTTTAAATATTTTTTATGCCTATTCATGCCTTAAAAATACGGAAGACAACTGAATGCTATTGGGTAGCATCAGAATCACCAAACCTAGAATAGGCCTATGTATCCAACTGCTTTGAAATGCAAACCGTTGTTTCACCTATTTGCACCGTAATTTTGAATGATGAATGTTATTGTCCAAGACCATGAAGTAATAAATACAAAATTATTTTTCCCATCCAGACAGAAGTTTTTAATGACTACTATACTTGTTGAACCCTCAAACTAAGCAAATGAATAATTAATCAACCAAATGGTTTCACATAAACCCCCCCCCCCTCCACCCAAATAACCTTAAAAATGATAAAATTTCTGCTTTGCAGAATCATTAATTGCATTCTTCAACATTTGTAATATTTGGCAATATATCAATGATTTCCTGCTCAATTAAAATCAATTACGCAAATTTTGTGGATAGGATTTGATAAAAAAAGTAGGAAAAGTAGGACAACAACTAGAAAGTACGACATTTTACCAAAAAGTAGGGCAAGTGGGAGCCCTATTGATGTTATCAGATGCCTTCAGAAGAGTGAGAACAAGTGGCAAAATTAAAATAAAATTCAAAACTATTTTGAATGAAATATAAAAAAATGTTGTTGTAGAGATTTCAAAAATCTAAAAATATCGTGTTATAGAGGGGTGTATCATAGTAGATTATGTCGTTCTACCGTGAGTTTAACATTAAGCCAGGCAATTCCAAACAAGATTTGAAGAAAATATCATTGTAGATGTATTTATTATAAATTATCATTGTAGCGATGTTTTGCTGCATATACAAATGCCGTATCGAATGCAGGATTTTCTCATGGGGAAGGGGGGGGGGAATTCAACATTTTTTTTCTTCCTGAAAGGATCTCTTTTTTTTTTTTTTTACTGAAAAAATACACCATAATCTTTTCTCAAGAGAGTTGACAAAATTTTTCTGGGGGGGGCCACTACCATGTGGGGGCCATGCCTGCCTCTCTCTTACAGACACAAAGGGAGTCGGCCTAAAAACGGTGGATCACCTACTAGACTGAATTTCGAGTATTTTTTTCGTAAATAATTTCACTATTTACTAAAAATTAATCCAAAATAATTCGAAAAACTCACCTAGAAGCGTAATACTGCGTGGGAAAACGACGTCGGTAGTACTGTAAACAGTTGGATCACCTGCTCATTGTTATATTCAGCGGGAAATGCGAAGTCCTCTCATTGGTGGATTCTTCCCCACTCCCACTAGTTTGTTTATCATTGCCAGAGTAGTAAACTCGTCTGCAAAAACAAGTGACCATACGTCCTGTACTTACAGGGACCGTCCAGTTGTTCTAGTTGTCCCGGTTTTTACCGTTCCTTAATCAGAGTTCACTTGAATTCCGTTACCGTCATCAAAACTGGTGCAAGTAATTTTCATACGTCATCAATAATCCAGTTAAAGCCGTGTTTTCCTAGGAGCAGGCTTTCTGCCGCGCGTCCAGCGTGAAAACTGTGATTGGTCAAAAAATCTGAATTTCAGGTTTTTCACCAATGAGTGTTTCTCCGCTGCACACAGCGCAAAGGTTTTACTCCGAAGAAAACCCGTCCTAAACGAGTAGACATTATTTTTAGTGACATATATATTTGTATTTTCTTTGAATATTTCACGTTTAGTGTATATGTAGGATCTTCCTCTCCACTTGTTAATACACGATTCCTCGCAAGACTGTTTGTATTTGTTTGGAGCTTGCTTTCTTTCAAACCGAGCACAACTCGAGTCTATCACCATCTATAGGCGATTTACTACCTAGTGAGCATAGGCAGAGATAGACTTGGAAGTCTGGGGGGCACGATGATGATGTCAATTCATCTGTATATATATATACATTAGATTAGTCGCCTTCACCTTTGATGGTGGGGGCAGTAGCCTCCCCCCCCCGTATCTCAGCCCATGCTAGTGAGCTGTGCCGGAAGTGTAACTGTGTGTGCACCTAACAGTCTGAGTGAGTATGTAGTGTTGTTTGATTTTTTGAGTGCTGCCATCTATATTCCAGAAGTGGAGTGATGTGTTGATTTAACTACATTTGTACTGTTCGTAGGTCTGTTGCTCTCTGTGACCAGACTTTTAACGACTTTTTGGAGCTGATTATTACAAGGAAGAAAATTCATTCTTCCTCTACTGGGACACGCACCCACTTGGTATTGCACTCACCTAGCAAACAAGAGACCGGGGTTCGTGTCCCCGTGAGGGCAGAGATTAATTTTCTTTGTAATAATCACATCTGCAAAACATATATAACCGCAGTTCGAGTGCCATACTAACGCACCAGCTCACGAGTTCCGGAAATTGAATTTTATTTCTGCTTTATCTGTTGGCTGAAGAGAGGCCTCATATTAGCTCATTTATTTAAATATCGTATAGTGCGGCTCCCCATAATGGTTTAGTGGATGCTTTCATTTAAAAAACTTTAAAGAATGAATGAACCAGTCCAACACGACAAACACTTCAAGAAACACTGTCGCAGGGAAAGAGCCTTTAGTTGCCAATGCCCCCCCCCCGTCACTTAAGGGGTCAGCGCTTGCCCAGAGCCGTCTGAAGGGCCTCAAGAAAAAATAGGTCTTAAAAAAAATGTGATCAGGTTAAAATTTTCGAGAATTTGCCTCAGAAAAATCACTTGGCCCGGGATCCATGATGCTCTTAAGACGGCCCAGCTCCTACGCCCGACTTAATACACTAGAAATGGTGTATATATATGCACACATTCAGACAAGACTTTAGACACCAAAGAATGCTTTTGATGCATTTCTTGAGCACGCGCAATATGAAAAGAGTTTCTTCGGGTATAAAGTGTGCTTCCGGCTGTTACGTGTGTCGACTTATCGCCAAACGGCCGTTCGTTAACGATTTCGCTTTTTCATGACTGCTCGTGCAGTAACATTACAATGACATATATGTTAAAATTAATGTGTAAAATAATGATCATAATTATTAATATCGCAATAATATATAATATTGCAACCAAAAAAAAAAACGTTTCGGACTACATTATTAGTACGCGCGTTCTGACTCAGTTCCCCTCCCTACGATCCTTGAGTAATATGTTGGAGTAGGCTGACCATATTTCCTCGAGGTAAATACGGGACATTGGGATTCCAAATATGGGAAAATACGGGGCATCGCCAAAACCAAACAAAGCTGCCAAATATTGTTGAAATTACGGAAAAATCACAATGGCGGGAAATCATGCATTACTGCAAATTTCATTGGATTAAAATATATTACACGAAAACAAAAAACATTAACCAAGGCAAATGTGGAAGATTAATATTCTCATATATAGTTGTAATTATCATTAAATAATTTATGAGTTGAAAAATAATGTCAATCTTTGACTTCAATAAAGAATAAAAATTCACGTAGGTTTCGTGTAAAATACGGAAAAAACCGGGACGACCAAAAAAACAGAAAATACCGGGACTGTCCCGGGAAATACGGGACGTATGGTCACCTTATGCTGGAGCCAACCAACGGTCACCAGAAAAACACTAGTAAGAGAAAGAATGCACTGAGTAGTGCGCATGCGCGCAAAATAAAGTGATTAAAGTTTCAAAATATTGCTGAAATTACGGAAAATCACAATAGCGGGAAATGAAGCATTTCTGCAAATTCCAGTGGATTAAAATGAATTCCACGAAATAAATCGTTGACAAAGACAAATGTGGGAGATTAATGTTGTTATTTGTAGTTGTAATTAGGACTGAAATTATTTGCAACGCATAAATTATCTTTGACTTCCATAAAAAAATAAGAAAGCATCATGTGAAAAAAATTGAAAAACCAGGACGGCCAGAAAAAAAAGCCAGGACTGCCCCCGAAAATACAAGATTTTGAAATATAGACAAGAAAATACACTTTCACTGTCCCTCTTATGATGAATTCATAGCGTGAAAAAGCAAAAAAATGGTGAAAATCGTCCCGGGTACCAGGGCTGGAGCCTTGTCAGCCCACCCTTTGTGGGGGGCCATGACTAAGGTCATCCGAGGAATACTCGAATCACCAGAAACGAGCTTACATTGGTAATTTTTTCAAACTTAGAGAGGGATGGTCTCAAACAACTATTTCGGGTGTACAAAAATTCTGCGCCATAATTGGTCACTTTGCGTAATTTGGCGACTGTTTAACAATAATGTGCAGTGTTTTTGACAAAATTTTCCGTATTTTTTACAAGGAAATATGGTCAGCTCACCCACAAATGAATTAAGATGAAGCCACTTCTATGTAGGCTGACCATATTTCCTCGAGAGAAATACGGGACATTGGGATTCCAAATACGGGGAAATACGGGACATCGCCAATTATTGCCAAAACCGAACAAAGTCGCCAGATATTGTTGAAATAACGGAGAAATCACAATGGCGGGAAATGCAGCATTACTGCTAATTGCAGTGGATTAAAATGAATTCCACGAAAAAAAATTTTCACTAAGACAAATGTGGGAGATTCATATACGCATTTATAGTTGTAGTTATCATAATATAATTTATAAGTTGAAAATAATTTCAATCTTTGACTTCAATAAAGAATAAAAATTCAACTAGGCTTCGTGCAAAATACGGGAAAAACCGGGACACTTTTGCTAAAAAGTCGGGACAGCCAAAAAAACAAAAAATACCGGGACTGTCCCGGGAAATACGGGACGTATGGTCACACTACTTCTATGGAGAGACCGGTTGTAAACTTACGCGACAAAGACGTTCAGGCAGTAGAAGTAAGCGGACCATATTTTCTCGAGAAAGTACGCTTGGAAATACGGGAAATCGCTAAATATAGCCAAAAACGATTTTGATACACTATGGGTGCCGTCTTCAAAGGATGAATACAACCACTATCAACAATGACCTATCGGGTTGATTAGGGGTTATTCAAGTATTACGTCGGCATCGAGGGGGCGGGGAGGGGGTTTGGGATTTGCTGACTTTTGATGACAAAGGGGAGGGGAATTTCAAGGTTGCTTACGTCATCAACCACCCTTTATGAAGATATAAAATATTCTAAGCTGCTGACGAAATTTTGCTGACAAGGATGGGGGGGGGGGTCCAGAAATGACTAAAAATCTGCTTACGTAATACCAGGGGCGAAGCCAGAAATTTCGTTCGGGGGGGGGGGACCAAAGTGACCGAACAATAGATTTGGCCATCTTTTTCCCTTTTTTCGGTCATTTTCTCACATCTCGGGGGGGGGGGGGACCAGACCCCCAAGTCCCCCCCCCCCCACCGGGTTACGCCCTTGCGTAATACTTGAATGGCCCTTTAACAAATTTTAAGCTCATCAAAAAAAATATGTCACTTACATACTTAAAATTCAAACGGTTTTTTGAAATTTTTTCCTCACACAAATAATTACCTCAAATATGGATGTGTTTTCTTTATTCGCTATAAAATTCCCTGCAAAAATGACATTACCTTTTTAATTTACCTCGAGAAAAGACCCTCCCTCCCTTAAAAAGTTTAATACTTAAAATTCAAACAGATTACTAGAAACTTTTTCTTCACACAAATGAATACCTCAAATATGGATTTGTTTTCTTTATTCGCTATAAAATTCCGTACAAAATTAACATTCCCTTTTTAAGTTACGTCGATAAAAGTTTTTATCAAAAAATTGACACGAACCTCCCTTACAAAGTTTAGTATTCAAAATTCGAACAGTTTTCTGAAATTTTTTGCTCACACAGATGAATACCTCAAATATGTATTTTTCTTTTCTTTATTCGCTATAAAATTCCCTGCAAAATTGAAATTGCCTTTTTAATTTACCTCGATAAAAGTTTTTATTAAAAAATTAACAGGACCCTCCCTCCCTTACACAGTTTAATACTTAAAATTCAAACGGTTTTCTGAAATTTTTTCCTCACACAAATGGATACTTCAAATATGGGTTTGTTTTATTTATTCGCTATAAAATTCCCTGCAAAATTCACATTACCTTTTTAATTTACCTCGATAAAAATTTTTATAAAAAAACCAACAGGACCTTCCTTTACAAAGTTTAATACTTAAAATTCAAACAGATTACTGGAAAATTTTTCTTCACACAAATGAATACCTCAAATATGGATTTGTTTTCTTTATTCGCTATAAAATTCCGTACAAAATTAACATTTACCTTTTTAATTTACCTCGATAAAAGTTTTTACAAAAAAATCAACAGGACTGGAATTTTTTCTTCACACAAATGAATACCTCAAATATAAATTTATTTTCTTTATACGCTATAAAATTCCCTGCAAAATTGACATTACCTTTTTAATTTACCGCGATAAAAGTTTTTATAAAAAAAATTAAAAGGCCCTTCCCTTACGAAGTATAATACTTAAAATTCAAACAGATTACTGGAATTTTTTCTTCACACAAATGAATACCTCAAATATGGATTTGTTTTCTTTATTTGCTGTAAAAATCCCTAAAAAATTGAAATTACCTTTTAAATTACCTCTATAAAAGTTTTTATAAGAAAATTTATAGGATCCCCCCTACACAGTTTAATACTTAAAATTCAAACAGTTTTCTGAAATTTTTTCATCACACAAATTAATACCTCAAATATGGATTTGATTTCTTTATTCGCAATAAAATTCCCTACAAAATTAACATTACCTCTTTAAGTTAACTAGATAAAATTTTTATAAAAAAAATCAACAGAACCCACCCTTAGAAATTTTAATACTAAAAATTCAAACAGATTACTGGAATTTTTTCTTCACACAAATGAATACCTCAAATACAAATTTGTTTTCTTTATTCGCTACAAAATTCACTGCAAAATTGACATCAGCTTTTTAATTTACCTCGATAGAAGTTTTTATAAAAAAAAGAACAGGACCCTACCTTACACAGTTTAATACTTAAAATTCAAACAGATTACTGGAATTTTTTCTTCACACAAATGAATAAATCAAATATGGATGTGTTTTCTTTATTAGCAATAAAATTCCCTACAAAATTAACATTACCTCTTTAAGTTACCTAGATAAAATTTTTATAAAAAAATCAACAGAACCCACCATTACAAATTTTAATACTTAAAATTCGAACAGTTTTCTGATATTTTGTCTTCACACAAATGAATACCTCAAATATGGATTTGTTTTCTCTATTCGCTATAAAAATCCCTAAAAAATTCACATTACCTTTTAGATTTACCTCGATAAAAGTTTATATAAAAAAATCAACAGGACCCTCCCTTACAATGTTTAATACTTAAAATTCGAACAGTTAACTGGAATCTTTTCTTCACACAAATTAATACCTAATATATGGATTTGTTTTCTTTGTTCGCTATAAAGTTCCCTACAAAATTAACATTACTTTTTTAATTTACCTCGATAAAAGTTTTTATAAAAAAATCAACAGCCCCTCCCTTACAGAGTTTAATACTTAAAATTCGACAGTTTTCTGAAGTTTTTCCTCACACAATTTAATACCTCATATATGGATTTGTTTTCTCTATTCGCTATAAAAATCACTAAAAAATTCACATTAGCTTTCAGATTTACCTTGATAAAAGTTTTTATAAAAAAATCAACAGGACCCTCCTTTACAAAGTTTAATACTTAAAATTCGAACTGTTTACTGGAATCTTATCTGCACAAAAATGAATACCTCAAATATAGGTATGTTTTCCTTATACGATATAAAAATCCATGCAAAATATACATTATTTTTTTAATTTACCTTGATAAAAGTTTTTATGAAAAAATCAACAGGACCCTCCCTTACAGAGTTTAATACTTAAAATTCGACAGTTTTCTGAAGTTTTTTCCTCACACAATTGAATACCTCAAATATGTATTTGTTTTCTTTATTCGCTATAAAATTCCCTGCAAAACTAACATCACCTTTCTAAGTTACCTCAATAAAAGTGTTTATAAAAAAATGAACAGGACCCTACCTTACACAGTTTAATACTTAAAATTCAAACAGATTACTAGAAAATTTTTCTTCACACAAATGAATACCTCAAATATGGATTTGTTTTCTTTATTCGCTATAAAATTCCGTACAAAATTAACATTACCTTTATAAATTATGTTGATAAAAGTTTTTACCAAAAAATTGACACGAACCTCCCTTACAAAGTTTAGTATTCAAAATTCGAACAGTTTTCTGAAATTTTTTCCTCACACAAATGAATACCTCAAATATGGTATTGTTATCTTTATTTGCAATGAAATTCCTTGCAAAATTAACATTACCTCTTTAAGTTACCTCGATAAAATTTTTATCAAAAAATCGACACGAACCTTGATTACAAAGTTTAATATTCAAAATTCGAACAGTTTTCTGAAATTTTTTGCTCACACAAATGAATACCTCAAATATGTATTTTTCTTTTCTTTATTAGCTATTAAATTCCCTTCAAAATTCACATTACCTTTTCAATATACCTCGATAGAAGTTTTTATAAAAAAAGAACAGGACCCTACCTTACACAGTTTAATACTTAAAATTCAAACAGATTAATGGAATTTTTTCTTCACACAAATGAATAAATCAAATATGGATGTGTTTTCTTTATTAGCAATAAAATTCCCTACAAAATTAACATTACCTCTTTAAGTTACCTAGATAAAATTTTTATAAAAAAAATCAACAGAACCCACCCTTAGAAATTTTAATACTTAAAATTCGAACAGTTTTCTGAAATTTTTTAATCACACAAATGAGTACCTCAAATATGGATTTGTTTTCTCTATTCGCTATAAAAATCCCTAAAAAATTGACATTACCTTTTAAATTACCTCTATAAAAGTTTTTATAAGAAAATTTATAGGATCCCCCCCTACACAGTTTAATACTTAAAATTCGAACAGTTTTCTGAAATTTTTTCATCACACAAATTAATACCTCAAATATGGATTTGATTTCTTTATTCGCTATAAAATTCCCTGCGAAATTAACATTACCTTTTTAAGTTACCTCGATAAAAGTTTTTATAAAAAAATCAACAGGACCCTCCCTTACGAAGTATAATACTTAAAATTCAAACAGATCACTGGAATTTTTTCTTCACACAAATGAATACCTGAAATACAAATTTGTTTTCTTTATTCGCTATAAAATTCAATTGCAAAATTGACATTACCATTTTAATTTACCGCGATAAAACTTTTTATAAAAAAATTAACAGGACCCTCCCTTACAAAGTTTAATACTTAAAATTCAAACAGTTTTCTGAAATTTTTTCCTCACACAAATGAATACCTCAAATATGGATTTGTTTCCTTTATTTGCTATAAAATTCCCTGCGAAGTTAACATTACCTCTTTAAGTTACCTAGATAAAATTTTTATAAAAAAATCAACAGAACCCACCATTACAAATTTTAATACTTAAAATTCGAACAGTTTTCTGATATTTTGTCTTCACACAAATGAATACCTCAAATATGGATTTGTTTTCTCTATTCGCTATAAAAATCCCTAAAAAATTCACATTACCTTTTAGATTTACCTCGATAAAAGTTTATATAAAAAAATCAACAGGACCCTCCCTTACAGAGGTTAATACTTAAAATTCAAACTGAGAGAAATATGGATTAGTTTACCTTATTTGAAATCAAATTCTCTACAAAATGCACATTATTAATTTCCAATAGCATGAAAAAAGATTTTTTCAAAAATTGACAGTACCAGCCCTTAGGATTTTGAAACATTTTATTTGGACATATTTATGGAAATTTCTCCATCTATGAACAAATCACAGAAAAATGGACTAGTTTACCTTATTCGAAATGAAATTCTCTACAAAATGAACATTATGAATTTCCAATAGCATGAAAAAAGTTTTTTTCAAAAATTGACAGTACCGGCCCTTGCAAGTTTATTTGGACAGATTTATGGAAATTTCTCTGTCCATGAACAAAGGAGAGAAATATGGATTAGTTTACCTTATTCGAAATGAAATTCTCTACAAAATGCAAATTATTAATTTTCGATAGCATGAAAAAAGTTTTTTTCAAAAATTGACAGTACCTGCCCTTTCAATTATATTTGGACAGATTTGTGGAAATTTCTCTGTCTATGAACAAATGAGAGAAATATGGATTAGTTTACCTTATTCGAAATGAAATTCTCTACAAAATGAACATTATGAATTTCCAATAGCATGAAAAAAGTTTTTTTCAAAAATTGACAGTACCTGCTCTTTCAATTATATTTGGACAGATTTGTGGAAATTTCTCCATCTATGAACAAATGACAGAAATATGGATTAGTTTACCTTATTCGAAATGAAATTCTCTACAAAATGCATATTATGAATTTCCAATAGCATGAAAAAAGTTTCTTTCAAAAATTCACAGTACTGGCCCTTGCAATTTTATTTGGATAGATTTATGGCAATTTCTCTGTCTATGAACGAAGGAGAGAAATACGTTTGGGTTTACCTTATTCGAAATGAAATTCTCTACAAAATGCATGTTATGAATTTCCAATAGCATGAAAAAAGTTTTTTTCAAAAATTGACAGTACCAGCCCTTGCAATTTTATTTCGACAGATCTATGGAAATTTCTCCATCTATGAACAAATGACAGAAATATGGATTAGTTTACCTTATTCGAAATGAAATTCTCTACAAAAAGCATGTTATGAATTTCCAATAGCATGAAAAAAGTTTTTTTCAAAAATTGACAGTACCGCCCCGCCCTCGGGATTTTGAAAAATGAAAATTTGGACAGATTAATGGAAATTTCTCCATCTATGAACAAATGACAGAAATATGGATTAGTTTACCTTATTCGAAATGAAATTCTCTACAAAATGAACATTATGAATTTCCAATAGCATGAAAAAAGTTTTTTTCAAAAATTGACAGTACGAACCCTTGGGATTTTGAAACATGAAAATTTGGACAGATTTATGGAAATTTCTCCGTCTATGAACAAATGACAGAAATATGGATTAGTTTACCTTATTCGAAATGAAATTCTCTACAAAATGAACATTATGAATTTCCAATAGCATGAAAAAAGTTTTCTTCAAAAATTGACAGTGCCAATTTTATTTGGACAGATTTATCGAAATTTCTCTGTCCATGAACAAATGAGAGAAATATGGATTAGTTTACCTTATTCGAAATGAAATTCTCTACAAAATGAACATTATGAATTTCCAATAACATGAAAAAAGTTTTTTTCAAAAATTGACAGTACCGGCCCTAAGGATTTTGAAATATGAAAATTTGGACCCATTTATGGAAATTTCTCCGTCTATGAACAAATGACAGAAATATGGATTAGTTTACCTAATTCGAAATGAAATTCTCTACAAAATGAACATTATGAATTTCCAATAGCATGAAAAAAGTTTTTTTCAAAAATTGACAGTACCTGCCCTTAGGATTTTATTTGGACAGATTTATGGAAATTTCTCTGTCTATGAACAAAGGAGAGAAATATGTTTGGGTTTACCTTATTCGAAATGAAATTCTCTACAAAATGCACATTATCAATTTTTGAAAGAAATGGAAAAAATTTTTTTCAAAAATTCACAGTCGGCCCTTGCAATTTTATTTCGACAGATCTATGGAAATTTCTCCATCTATGAACAAATAGCAAAATGGATTAGTTTACCTTATTTGAAATAAAATTCTATACAAAATGCATGTTATGAATTTCCAATAGCATGAAAAAAGTTTTTTTCAAAAATTGACAGTACCGGATTGGATTGCCCATAGGATTTTGAAACATGAAAATTTGGACAGATTAATGGAAATTTCTCCATCTATGAACAAATGACAGAAATATGGATTAGTTTACCTTATTCGAAATGAAATTCTCTACAAAATGCATATTATGAATTTCCAATAGCATGAAAAAAGATTTTTTCAAAAATTGACAGTACCGGATTGGATTGCCCATAGGATTTTGAAACATAAAAATTTGGACAGATTTATGGAAATTTCTCCATCTATGAAGAAGTGACAGAAAAATGGATTAGTTTACCTTATTCGAAATGAAATTCTCTACAAAATGCATGTTATGAATTTCCAATAGCATGAAAAAAGTTTTTTTCAAAAATTGACAGTACCAGCCCTTGCAATTTTATTTCGACAGATCTATGGAAATTTCTCCATCTATGAAATATGGATTAGTTTACCTTATTCGAAATGAAATTCTCTACAAAAAGCATGTTATGAATTTCCAATAGCATGAAAAAAGATTTTTTCAAAAATTGACAGTACCGCCCGGCCCTCGGGATTTTGAAAAATGAAAATTTGGACAGATTAATGGAAATTTCTCCATCTATGAACAAATGACAGAAATATGGATTAGTTTACCTTATTCGAAATGAAATTCTCTACAAAATGAACATTATGAATTTCCAGTAGCATGAAAAAAGTTTTTTTCAAAAATTGACAGTACGAACCCTTGGGATTTTGAAACATGAAAATTTGGACAGATTTATGGAAATTTCTCCGTCTATGAACAAATGACAGAAATATGGATTAGTTTACCTTATTCGAAATGAAATTCTCTACAAAATGCACATTATGAATTTCCAATAGCATGAAAAAAGTTTTTTTCAAAAATTGACAGTACCTGCCCTTAGGATTTTATTTGGACAGATTTATGGAAATTTCTCTGTCTATGAACAAAGGAGAGAAATATGTTTGGGTTTACCTTATTCGAAATGAAATTCTCTACAAAATGCACATTATCAATTTTTGAAAGAAATGAAAAAATTTTTTTTCAAAAATTCACAGTCGGCCCTTGCAATTTTATTTCGACAGATCTATGGAAATTTCTCCATCTATGAACAAATAGCAAAATGGATTAGTTTACCTTATTCGAAATAAAATTCTATACAAAATGTATGTTATGAATTTCCAATAGCATGAAAAAAGTTTTTTTTCAAAAATTGACAGTACCGGCCCTTATGATTTTGAAACATGAAAATTTGGACAGATTAATGGAAATTTCTCCATCTATGAACAAATGACAGAAATATGGATTAGTTTACCTTATTCGAAATGAAACTCTCTACAAAATGCATATTATGAATTTCCAATAGCATGAAAAAAGTTTTTTTCAAAAATTGATAGTACCGGATTGCCCATAGGATTTTGAAACATAAAAATTTGGACAGATTTATGGAAATTTCTCCATCTATGAAGAAGTGACAGAAAAATGGATTAGTTTACCTTATTCGAAATGAAATTCTCTACAAAATGCATGTTATGAATTTGCAATAGCATGAAAAAAGTTTTTTTCAAAAATTGACAGTACCAGCCCTTGCAATTTTATTTCGACAGATCTATGGAAATTTCTCCATCTATGAAATATGGATTAGTTTACCTTATTCGAAATGAAATTCTCTACAAAAAGCATGTTATGAATTTCCAATAGCATGAAAAAAGTTTTTTTCAAAAATTGACAGTACCGCCCGGCCATCGGGATTTTGAAAAATGAAAATTTGGACAGATTAATGGAAATTTCTCCATCTATGAAAAATTACAGAAATATGGATTAGTTTACCTTATTCGAAATGAAATTCTCTACAAAATGAACATTATGAATTTCCAGTAGCATGAAAAAAGTTTTTTTTAAAAATTGACAGTACGAACCCTTGGGATTTTGAAACATGAAAATTTGGACAGATTTATGGAACTTTTTCTGTCTATGAACAAATGAGAGAAATATGGATTAGTTTACCTTATTCGAAATGAAATTCTCTACAAAATGAACATTATGAATTTCCTATAACATGAAAAAAGTTTTCTTCAAAAATTGACAGTACCGCCCGACCCTCAGGATTTTGAAAAATGAAAATTTGGACAGATTTATGGAAATTTCTCCATATTTGAACAAATGACAGAAATATGGATAAGTTTACCTTATTCGAAATGAAATTCTCTACAAAATGCACATTATGAATTTCCAATAGCATGAAAAAAGTTTTTTTCAAAAATTGACAGTACCTGCCCTTAGGATTTTATTTGGACAGATTTATGGAAATTTCTCTGTCTATGAACAAAGGAGAGAAATATGTTTGGGTTTACCTTATTCGAAATGAAATTCTCTACAAAATGCACATTATCAATTTTTGAAAGAAATGGAAAAAATTTTTTTCAAAAATTCACAGTCGGCCCTTGCAATTTTATTTCGACAGATCTATGGAAATTTCTCCATCTATGAACAAATAGCAAAATGGATTAGTTTACCTTATTTGAAATAAAATTCTATACAAAATGCATGTTATGAATTTCCAATAGCATGAAAAAAGTTTTTTTCAAAAATTGACAGTACCGGATTGGATTGCCCATAGGATTTTGAAACATGAAAATTTGGACAGATTAATGGAAATTTCTCCATCTATGAACAAATGACAGAAATATGGATTAGTTTACCTTATTCGAAATGAAATTCTCTACAAAATGCATATTATGAATTTCCAATAGCATGGAGATTTTTTCAAAAATTGAAAAATTTTATAATGAAAAATTTAAAAATTTTCTCAAAAAAGATTTTTTCAAAAATTGACAGTACCGGATTGGATTGCCCATAGGATTTTGAAACATAAAAATTTAGACAGATTTATGGAAATTTCTCCATCTATGAAGAAGTGACAGAAAAATGGATTAGTTTACCTTATTCGAAATGAAATTCTCTACAAAATGCATGTTATGAATTTCCAATAGCATGAAAAAAGTTTTTTTCAAAAATTGACAGTACCAGCCCTTGCAATTTTATTTCGACAGATCTATGGAAATTTCTCCATCTATGAAATATGGATTAGTTTACCTTATTCGAAATGAAATTCTCTACAAAAAGCATGTTATGAATTTCCAATAGCATGAAAAAAGTTTTTTTTCAAAAATTGACAGTACCGGCCCTTGCAATTTTATTTGGATAGATTTATGGCAATTTCTCTGTCTATGAACGAAGGAGAGAAATATGTTTGGGTTTACCTTATTCGAAATGAAATTCTCTACAAAATGTATGTTATGAATTTCCAATAGCATGAAAAAAGTTTTTTTTCAAAAATTGACAGTACCAGCCCTTGCTATTTTATTTCGACAGATCTATGGAAATTTCTCCATCTATGAACAAATGACAGAAATATGGATTAGTTTACCTTATTCGAAATGAAATTCTCTACAAAAAGCATGTTATGAATTTCCAATAGCATGAAAAAAGTTTTTTTCAAAAATTGACAGTACCGCCCGGCCCTCGGGATTTTGAAAAATGAAAATTTGGACAGATTAATGGAAATTTCTCCATCTATGAACAAATGACAGAAATATGGATTAGTTTACCTTATTCGAAAAGAAATTCTCTACAAAATAAACATTATGAATTTCCAATAGCATGAAAAAAGTTTTTTTCAAAAATTGACAGTACCTGCCCTTAGGATTTTATTTGGACAGATTTATGGAAATTTCTCTGTCTATGAACAAAGGAGAGAAATATGTTTGGGTTTACCTTATTCGAAATGAAATTCTCTACAAAATGCACATTATCAATTTTTGAAAGAAATGGAAAAAAATTTTTTCAAAAATTCACAGTCGGCCCTTGCAATTTTATTTCGACAGATCTATGGAAATTTCTCCATCTATGAACAAATAGCAAAATGGATTAGTTTACCTTATTCGAAATAAAATTCTATACAAAATGCATGTTATGAATTTCCAATAGCATGAAAAAAGTTTTTTTTCAAAAATTGACAGTACCGGCCCTTATGATTTTGAAACATGAAAATTTGGACAGATTAATGGAAATTTCTCCATCTATGAACAAATGACAGAAATATGGATTAGTTTACCTTATTCGAAATGAAATTCTCTACAAAATGCATATTATGAATTTCAAATAACATGAAAAAAGTTTTTTTTCAAAAATTGACAGTACGAGCCTTGGGATTTTGAAACATGAAAATTTGGACAGATTTATGGAAATTTCTCCGTCTATGAACAAATGACAGAAATATGGATTAGTTTACCTTATTCGAAATGAAATTCTCTACAAAATGCATATTATGAATTTCCAATAGCATGAATAAAGTTTTTTTTCAAAAATTGAAGGTACGAGCCCTTGGGATTTTGAAACATGAAAATTTGGACAGATTTATGGAAATTTCTCTGTCTATGAACAAATGATAGAAATATGGATTAGTTTACCTTATTCGAAATGAAATTCCCTACAAAATGCACATTATGAATTTCCAATAGCATGCAAATTTTATTTTTCAAAAATTAACAGTACCGGGCCCTTGCAATTTTATTTTGACAGATTTATGGAAATTTCTCCGTCTATGAACAAATGACAGAAATATGGATTAGTTTACCTTATTTGAAATGAAATTCCCTACAAAATGCACATTATGAATTTCCAATAGCATGAAAAAAGTTTTTTTCAAAAATTGACAGCACGAGTCCTTGGGATTTTGAAACATGAAAATTTGGACAGATTTATGGAAATATCTCTGTCTATGAACAAATGACAGAAATACGGATTAGTTTACCTTATTCGAAATGAAATTCTCTACAAAATTAACATTATGAATTTGCAATAACATGAAAAAAGTTTTTTTCAAAAATTGACAGTACCGGCCGGCCCTCGGGATTTTGAAAAATGAAAATTTGGACAGATTAATGGAAATTTCTCCATCTATGAACAAATGACAGAAATATGGATTAGTTTACCTTATTCGAAATGAAATTCTCTACAAAATGAACATTATGAATTTCCAATAGCATGAAAAAAGTTTTTATTCAAAAATTGACAGTACGAGCGAGCTCTTGGGATTTTGAAACATGAAAATTTGGACAGATTTATTGAAATTTCTCCGTCTATGAACAAATAACAGAAATATGGATTAGTTTACCTTATTCGAAATGAAGTTCTCTACAAAATGCATATTATGAATTTCCAATAGCATGAAAAAAGTTTCTTTTAAAAATTGACAGTAATTGTGATTCGGCCCTTATGATTTTGAAACATGAAAATTTGGACAGATTAATGGAAATTTCTCCATCTATGAACAAATGACAGAAATATGGATTAGTTTTATTTATTCGAAATGAAATTCTCTACAAAATGGACATTATGAATTTCAAATAACATGAAAAAAGTTTTTTTTCAAAAATTGACAGTACCGGCCGGCCCTCTGGATTTTGAAAAATGAAAATTTGGACAGTTTAATGGAAATTTCTCCATCTATGAACAAATGACAGAAATATGGATTAGTTTACCTTATTCGAAATGAAATTCTCTACAAAATGGACATTATGAATTTCAAATAACATGAAAAAAGTTTCTTTCAAAAATTGACAGTACTGGCCCTTGCAATTTTATTTTGACAGATCTATGGAAATTTCTCCATCTATGAACAAATGACAGAAAAATGGATTAGTTTACCTTATTCGAAATGAAATTCTCTACAAAATGGACATTATGAATTTCAAATAACATGAAAAAAGTTTTTTTCCAAAATTTACAGTACCGGCCGGTTCTCTGGATTTTGAAAAATGAAAATTTGGACAGATTAATGGAAATTTCTCCATCTATGAACAAATGACAGAAATATGGATTAGTTTACCTTATTCGAAATGAAATTCTCTACAAAATGGACATTATGAATTTCAAATAACATGAAAAAAGTTTTTTTTCAAAAATTGACAGTACGAGCCTTGGGATTTTGAAACATGAAAATTTGGACAGATTTATGGAAATTTCTCCGTCTATGAACAAATGACAGAAATATGGATTAGTTTACCTTATTCGAAATGAAATTCTCTACAAAATGCATATTATGCATTTTCAATAGCATGAAAAAAGTTTCTTTCAAAAATTGACAGTACCGGCCCTTGCAATTTTATTTCGACAGATCTATGGAAATTTCTCCATCTATGAACAAATGACAGAAAAATGGATTAGTTTACCTTATTCGAAATGAAATTCTCTACAAAATGCATATTATGAATTTCCAATAGCATGAAAAAAGTTTTTTTCAAAAATTGACAGTACCGGATTGCCCATAGGATTTTGAAACATAAAAATTTTTTACAGATTTATGGAAATTTCTCCATCTATGAAGAAGTGACAGAAAAATGGATTAGTTTACCTTATTCGAAATGAAATTCCCTACAAAATGCACATTATGAATTTCCAATAGCATGAAATTTTTTTTTTTCAAAAATTGACAGTACCGGGTCCTTGCAATTTTATTTTGACAGATTTATGAAAATTTCTCCGTCTGTGAACAATTGACAGAAATATGGATAAGTTTACCTTATTTGAAATGAAATTCCCTACAAAATGCGAACACTATGAATTTGCAATAACATGAAAAAAGTTTTTTTCAAAAATTGACAGTACCGGCCGGCCTTCGGGATTTTGAAAAATGAAAATTTGGACAGATTTATGGAAATTTCTCTGTCTATGAACAAATGACAGAAATATGGATTAGTTTACCTTATTCGAAATGAAATTCTCTACAAAATGCATATTATGAATTTCCAATAGCATGAAAAAAGTTTTTTTCAAAAATTGACAGTATCTGCAAGTTTATTTGGACAGATTTATGGAAATTTCTCTGTCTATGAACAAAGGAGAGAAATATGTTTGGGTTTACCTTATTCGAAATGAAATTCTCTACAAAATGCAAATTATTAATTTTCGATAGCATGAAAAAAGTTTTTTTCAAAAATTGACAGTACCGGCCCTTGCAATTTTATTTTTACAGATTTATGGAAATTTCTCCATCTATGAACAAATGACAGAAATATGGATTAGTTTACCTTATTCGAAATGAAATTCTCTACAAAATGAACATAATGAATTTTCAATAGCATGAAAAAAGTTTTTTTTTCAAAAATTGACATTACGAGCCCTTGGGATTTTGAAACATGAAAATTTGGACAGATTTATGGAAATTTCTCTGTCTATGAACAGATGACAGAAATATGGATTAGTTTACCTTATTCGAAATGAAATTCTCTACAAAATGCATATTATGAATTTCCAATAGCATGAATAAAGTTTTTTTTCAAAAATTGAAGGTAGGAAGGAGCCCTTGGGATTTTGAAACATGAAAATTTGGACAGATTTATGGAAATTTCTCTGTCTATGAACAAATGATAGAAATATGGATTAGTTTACCTTATTCGAAATGAAATTCCCTACAAAATGCACATTATGAATTTCCAATAGCATGCAAATTTTATTTTTCAAAAATTAACAGTACCGGGCCCTTGCAATTTTATTTTGACAGATTTATGGAAATTTCTCCGTCTATGAACAAATGACAGAAATATGGATTAGTTTACCTTATTTGAAATGAAATTCCCTACAAAATGCACATTATGAATTTCCAATAGCATGAAAAAAGTTTTTTTCAAAAATTGACAGCACGAGTCCTTGGGATTTTGAAACATGAAAATTTGGACAGATTAATGGAAATTTCTCCATCTATGAACAAATGACAGAAATATGGATTAGTTTACCTTATTCGAAATGAAATTCTCTACAAAATGAACATTATGAATTTCCAATAGCATGAAAAAAGTTTTTATTCAAAAATTGACAGTACGAGCGAGCTCTTGGGATTTTGAAACATGAAAATTTGGACAGATTTATTGAAATTTCTCCGTCTATGAACAAATAACAGAAATATGGATTAGTTTACCTTATTCGAAATGAAGTTCTCTACAAAATGCATATTATGAATTTCCAATAGCATGAAAAAAGTTTCTTTCAAAAATTGACAGTAATTGTGATTCGGCCCTTATGATTTTGAAACATGAAAATTTGGACAGATTTATGGAAATTTCTCTGTCTATGAAAAAATGACAGAAATATGGATTAGTTTACCTTATTCGAAATGAAATTCCCTACAAAATGCACATTATGAATTTCCAATAGCATGCAAATTTTTTTTTTCAAAAATTGACAGTACCGGGCCCTTGCAATTTTATTTTGACAGATTTATGGAAATTTCTCAGTCTATGAACAAATGACAGAAATATGGATTAGTTTACCTTATTTGAAATGAAATTCCCAACAAAATGCACATTATGAATTTGCAATAGCATGAAAAAAGTTTTTTTAAAAAATTGACAGTACCGGCCCTCGCAATTTTATTTGGACAGATTTATGGAAATTTCTCTGTCCATGAACAAATGAGAGAAATATGGATTAGTTTACCTTATTCGAAATAAATTCTCTACAAAATGAACATTGTGAATTTCCAATAGCATGAAAAAAATTTTTTTCAAAAATTGACAGTACGAGCCCTTGGGATTTTGAAACATGAAAATTTGGACAGATTTATGGAAATTTCTCTGTCTATGAACAGATGACAGAAATATGGATTAGTTTACCTTATTCGAAATGAAATTCTCTACAAAATGAACATTATGAATTTCCAATAGCATGAAAAAAGTTTTTTTTCAAAAATTGACAGTACGAGCGAGCTCTTGGGATTTTGAAACATGAAAATTTGGACAGATTTATGGAAATTTCTCTGTCTATGAACAGATGACAGAAATATGGATTAGTTTACCTTATTCGAAATGAAATTCTCTACAAAATGCATATTATGAATTTCCAATAGCATGAATAAAGTTTTTTTTCAAAAATTGACAGTACGAGCCCTTGGGATTTTGAAACATGAAAATTTGGACAGATTTATGGAAATTTCTCTGTCTATGAACAAATGACAGAAATATGGATTAGTTTACCTTATTCGAAATGAAATTCCCTACAAAATGCACATTATGAATTTCCAATAGCATGCAAATTTTATTTTTCAAAAATTGACAGTACCGGGCCCTTGCAATTTTATTTTGACAGATTTATGGAAATTTCTCCGTCTATGAACAAATGACAGAAATATGGATTAGTTTACCTTATTTGAAATGAAATTCCCTACAAAATGCACATTATGAATTTCCAATAGCATGAAAAAAGTTTTTTTCAAAAATTGACAGTACGAGTCCTTGGGATTTTGAAACATGAAAATTTGGACAGATTTATGGAAATATCTCTGTCTATGAACAAATGACAGAAATACGGATTAGTTTACCTTATTCGAAATGAAATTCTCTACAAAATTAACATTATGAATTTGCAATAACATGAAAAAAGTTTTTTTCAAAAATTGACAGTACCGGCCGGCCCTCGGGATTTTGAAAAATGAAAATTTGGAGAGATTAATGGAAATTTCTCCATCTATGAACAAATGACAGAAATATGGATTAGTTTACCTTATTCGAAATGAAATTCTCTACAAAATGAACATTATCAATTTCCAATAGCATGAAAAAAGTTTTTATTCAAAAATTGACAGTACGAGCGAGCTCTTGGGATTTTGAAACATGAAAATTTGGACAGATTTATTGAAATTTCTCCGTCTATGAACAAATAACAGAAATATGGATTAGTTTACCTTATTCGAAATGAAGTTCTCTACAAAATGCATATTATGAATTTCCAATAGCATGAAAAAAGTTTCTTTCAAAAATTGACAGTAATTGTGATTCGGCCCTTATGATTTTGAAACATGAAAATTTGGACAGATTTATGGAAATTTCTCTGTCTATGAACAAATGACAGAAATATGGATTAGTTTACCTTATTCGAAATGAAATTCCCTACAAAATGCACATTATGAATTTCCAATAGCATGCAAATTTTTTTTTTCAAAAATTGACAGTACCGGGCCCTTGCAATTTTATTTTGACAGATTTATGGAAATTTCTCAGTCTATGAACAAATGACAGAAATATGGATTAGTTTACCTTATTTGAAATGAAATTCCCTACAAAATGCACATTATGAATTTGCAATAGCATGAAAAAAGTTTTTTTAAAAAATTGACAGTACCGGCCCTCGCAATTTTATTTGGACAGATTTATGGAAATTTCTCTGTCCATGAACAAATGAGAGAAATATGGATTAGTTTACCTTATTCGAAATAAATTCTCTACAAAATGAACATTGTGAATTTCCAATAGCATGAAAAAAATTTTTTTCAAAAATTGACATTACGAGCCCTTGGGATTTTGAAACATGAAAATTTGGACAGATTTATGGAAATTTCTCTGTCTATGAACAGATGACAGAAATATGGATTAGTTTACCTTATTCGAAATGAAATTCTCTACAAAATGAACATTATGAATTTCCAATAGCATGAAAAAAGTTTTTTTTCAAAAATTGACAGTACGAGCGAGCTCTTGGGATTTTGAAACATGAAAATTTGGACAGATTTATGGAAATTTCTCCGTCTATGAACAAATGACAGAAATATGGATTAGTTTACCTTATTCGAAATGAAATTCCCTACAAAATGCACATTATGAATTTCCAATAGCATGAAAATTTTTTTTTTCAAAAATTGACAGTACCGGGTCCTTGCAATTTTATTTTGACAGATTTATGAAAATTTCTCCGTCTGTGAACAATTGACAGAAATATGGATTAGTTTACCTTATTTGAAATGAAATTCCCTACAAAATGCGAACATTATGAATTTGCAATAACATGAAAAAAGTTTTTTTCAAAAATTGACAGTACCGGCCGGCCCTCGGGATTTTGAAAAATGAAAATTTGGACAGATTTATGGAAATTTCTCTGTCTATGAACAAATGACAGAAATATGGATTAGTTTACCTTATTCGAAATGAAATTCCCTACAAAATGCACATTATGAATTTCCAATAGCATGCAAATTTTATTTTTCAAAAATTGACAGTACCGGGCCCTTGCAATTTTATTTTGACAGATTTATGGAAATTTCTCCGTCTATGAACAAATGACAGAAATATGGATTAGTTTACCTTATTTGAAATGAAATTCCCTACAAAATGCACATTATGAATTTCCAATAGCATGAAAAAAGTTTTTTTCAAAAATTGACAGTACGAGTCCTTGGGATTTTGAAACATGAAAATTTGGACAGATTTATGGAAATATCTCTGTCTATGAACAAATGACAGAAATACGGATTAGTTTACCTTATTCGAAATGAAATTCTCTACAAAATTAACATTATGAATTTGCAATAACATGAAAAAAGTTTTTTTCAAAAATTGACAGTACCGGCCGGCCCTCGGGATTTTGAAAAATGAAAATTTGGACAGATTAATGGAAATTTCTCCATCTATGAACAAATGACAGAAATATGGATTAGTTTACCTTATTCGAAATGAAATTCTCTACAAAATGAACATTATGAATTTCCAATAGCATGAAAAAAGTTTTTATTCAAAAATTGACAGTACGAGCGAGCTCTTGGGATTTTGAAACATGAAAATTTGGACAGATTTATTGAAATTTCTCCGTCTATGAACAAATAACAGAAATATGGATTAGTTTACCTTATTCGAAATGAAGTTCTCTACAAAATGCATATTATGAATTTCCAATAGCATGAAAAAAGTTTCTTTCAAAAATTGACAGTAATTGTGATTCGGCCCTTATGATTTTGAAACATGAAAATTTGGACAGATTTATGGAAATTTCTCTGTCTATGAAAAAATGACAGAAATATGGATTAGTTTACCTTATTCGAAATGAAATTCCCTACAAAATGCACATTATGAATTTCCAATAGCATGCAAATTTTTTTTTTCAAAAATTGACAGTACCGGGCCCTTGCAATTTTATTTTGACAGATTTATGGAAATTTCTCAGTCTATGAACAAATGACAGAAATATGGATTAGTTTACCTTATTTGAAATGAAATTCCCAACAAAATGCACATTATGAATTTGCAATAGCATGAAAAAAGTTTTTTTAAAAAATTGACAGTACCGGCCCTCGCAATTTTATTTGGACAGATTTATGGAAATTTCTCTGTCCATGAACAAATGAGAGAAATATGGATTAGTTTACCTTATTCGAAATAAATTCTCTACAAAATGAACATTGTGAATTTCCAATAGCATGAAAAAAATTTTTTTCAAAAATTGACAGTACGAGCCCTTGGGATTTTGAAACATGAAAATTTGGACAGATTTATGGAAATTTCTCTGTCTATGAACAGATGACAGAAATATGGATTAGTTTACCTTATTCGAAATGAAATTCTCTACAAAATGAACATTATGAATTTCCAATAGCATGAAAAAAGTTTTTTTTCAAAAATTGACAGTACGAGCGAGCTCTTGGGATTTTGAAACATGAAAATTTGGACAGATTTATGGAAATTTCTCTGTCTATGAACAGATGACAGAAATATGGATTAGTTTACCTTATTCGAAATGAAATTCTCTACAAAATGCATATTATGAATTTCCAATAGCATGAATAAAGTTTTTTTTCAAAAATTGACAGTACGAGCCCTTGGGATTTTGAAACATGAAAATTTGGACAGATTTATGGAAATTTCTCTGTCTATGAACAAATGACAGAAATACGGATTAGTTTACCTTATTCGAAATGAAATTCTCTACAAAATTAACATTATGAATTTGCAATAACATGAAAAAAGTTTTTTTCAAAAATTGACAGTACGAGCGAGCTCTTGGGATTTTGAAACATGAAAATTTGGACAGATTTATTGAAATTTCTCCGTCTATGAACAAATAACAGAAATATGGATTAGTTTACCTTATTCGAAATGAAGTTCTCTACAAAATGCATATTATGAATTTCCAATAGCATGAAAAAAGTTTCTTTCAAAAATTGACAGTAATTGTGATTCGGCCCTTATGATTTTGAAACATGAAAATTTGGACAGATTTATGGAAATTTCTCTGTCTATGAACAAATGACAGAAATATGGATTAGTTTACCTTATTCGAAATGAAATTCCCTACAAAATGCACATTATGAATTTCCAATAGCATGCAAATTTTTTTTTTCAAAAATTGACAGTACCGGGCACTTGCAATTTTATTTTGACAGATTTATGGAAATTTCTCAGTCTATGAACAAATGACAGAAATATGGATTAGTTTACCTTATTTGAAATGAAATTCCCTACAAAATGCACATTATGAATTTGCAATAGCATGAAAAAAGTTTTTTTAAAAAATTGACAGTACCGGCCCTCGCAATTTTATTTGGACAGATTTATGGAAATTTCTCTGTCCATGAACAAATGAGAGAAATATGGATTAGTTTACCTTATTCGAAATAAATTCTCTACAAAATGAACATTGTGAATTTCCAATAGCATGAAAAAAATTTTTTTCAAAAATTGACATTACGAGCCCTTGGGATTTTGAAACATGAAAATTTGGACAGATTTATGGAAATTTCTCTGTCTATGAACAGATGACAGAAATATGGATTAGTTTACCTTATTCGAAATGAAATTCTCTACAAAATGAACATTATGAATTTCCAATAGCATGAAAAAAGTTTTTTTTCAAAAATTGACAGTACGAGCGAGCTCTTGGGATTTTGAAACATGAAAATTTGGACAGATTTATGGAAATTTCTCCGTCTATGAACAAATGACAGAAATATGGATTAGTTTACCTTATTCGAAATGAAATTCCCTACAAAATGCACATTATGAATTTCCAATAGCATGAAAATTTTTTTTTTCAAAAATTGACAGTACCGGGTCCTTGCAATTTTATTTTGACAGATTTATGAAAATTTCTCCGTCTGTGAACAATTGACAGAAATATGGATTAGTTTACCTTATTTGAAATGAAATTCCCTACAAAATGCGAACATTATGAATTTGCAATAACATGAAAAAAGTTTTTTTCAAAAATTGACAGTACCGGCCGGCCCTCGGGATTTTGAAAAATGAAAATTTGGACAGATTTATGGAAATTTCTCTGTCTATGAACAAATGACAGAAATATGGATTAGTTTACCTTATTCGAAATGAAATTCCCTACAAAATGCACATTATGAATTTCCAATAGCATGCAAATTTTATTTTTCAAAAATTGACAGTACCGGGCCCTTGCAATTTTATTTTGACAGATTTATGGAAATTTCTCCGTCTATGAACAAATGACAGAAATATGGATTAGTTTACCTTATTTGAAATGAAATTCCCTACAAAATGCACATTATGAATTTCCAATAGCATGAAAAAAGTTTTTTTCAAAAATTGACAGTACGAGTCCTTGGGATTTTGAAACATGAAAATTTGGACAGATTTATGGAAATATCTCTGTCTATGAACAAATGACAGAAATACGGATTAGTTTACCTTATTCGAAATGAAATTCTCTACAAAATTAACATTATGAATTTGCAATAACATGAAAAAAGTTTTTTTCAAAAATTGACAGTACCGGCCGGCCCTCGGGATTTTGAAAAATGAAAATTTGGACAGATTAATGGAAATTTCTCCATCTATGAACAAATGACAGAAATATGGATTAGTTTACCTTATTCGAAATGAAATTCTCTACAAAATGAACATTATCAATTTCCAATAGCATGAAAAAAGTTTTTATTCAAAAATTGACAGTACGAGCGAGCTCTTGGGATTTTGAAACATGAAAATTTGGACAGATTTATTGAAATTTCTCCGTCTATGAACAAATAACAGAAATATGGATTAGTTTACCTTATTCGAAATGAAGTTCTCTACAAAATGCATATTATGAATTTCCAATAGCATGAAAAAAGTTTCTTTCAAAAATTGACAGTAATTGTGATTCGGCCCTTATGATTTTGAAACATGAAAATTTGGACAGATTTATGGAAATTTCTCTGTCTATGAACAAATGACAGAAATATGGATTAGTTTACCTTATTCGAAATGAAATTCCCTACAAAATGCACATTATGAATTTCCAATAGCATGCAAATTTTTTTTTTCAAAAATTGACAGTACCGGGCCCTTGCAATTTTATTTTGACAGATTTATGGAAATTTCTCAGTCTATGAACAAATGACAGAAATATGGATTAGTTTACCTTATTTGAAATGAAATTCCCTACAAAATGCACATTATGAATTTGCAATAGCATGAAAAAAGTTTTTTTAAAAAATTGACAGTACCGGCCCTCGCAATTTTATTTGGACAGATTTATGGAAATTTCTCTGTCCATGAACAAATGAGAGAAATATGGATTAGTTTACCTTATTCGAAATAAATTCTCTACAAAATGAACATTGTGAATTTCCAATAGCATGAAAAAAATTTTTTTCAAAAATTGACATTACGAGCCCTTGGGATTTTGAAACATGAAAATTTGGACAGATTTATGGAAATTTCTCTGTCTATGAACAGATGACAGAAATATGGATTAGTTTACCTTATTCGAAATGAAATTCTCTACAAAATGAACATTATGAATTTCCAATAGCATGAAAAAAGTTTTTTTTCAAAAATTGACAGTACGAGCGAGCTCTTGGGATTTTGAAACATGAAAATTTGGACAGATTTATGGAAATTTCTCCGTCTATGAACAAATGACAGAAATATGGATTAGTTTACCTTATTCGAAATGAAATTCCCTACAAAATGCACATTATGAATTTCCAATAGCATGAAAATTTTTTTTTTCAAAAATTGACAATACCGGGTCCTTGCAATTTTATTTTGACAGATTTATGAAAATTTCTCCGTCTGTGAACAATTGACAGAAATATGGATTAGTTTACCTTATTTGAAATGAAATTCCCTACAAAATGCGAACATTATGAATTTGCAATAACATGAAAAAAGTTTTTTTCAAAAATTGACAGTACCGGCCGGCCCTCGGGATTTTGAAAAATGAAAATTTGGACAGATTTATGGAAATTTCTCTGTCTATGAACAAATGACAGAAATATGGATTAGTTTACCTTATTCGAAATGAAATTCTTTACAAAATGCACATTATTAATTTTTGATAGCATCAAAAAAAAAAAAATTTCAAAAATTGTGAATAACCCTTGCAATTTTATTTTTACAGATTTATAGAAATTTCTCCATCTATGAAGAAATGACAGAAATATGGATTAGTTTACCTTATTCAAAATGAAATTCTCTACAAAATGCACATTATGAATTTCCAATAACATGAAATTTTTTTTTTCAAAAATTGACAGTACCGGACCTCGGGATTTTGAAACATGAAAATTTGGACAGATTAATGGAAATTTCTCCATCTATGAACAAATGACAGAAATATGGATTAGTTTACCTTATTCGAAATGAAATTCTCTACAAAATGCACATTATGAATTTCCAATAGCATGAAAAAAGTTTTTTTCAAAAATTGACAGTACCGGCCGGCCCTTGGGATTTTGAAAAATGAAGATTTGGACAGATTAATGGAAATTTCTCCATCTATGAACAAATGACAGAAATATGGATTAGTTTACCTTATTCGAAATGATATTCTCTGCTGAACATTATGAATTTCCAATAGCATGAAAAAAGTTTTTTTTCAAAAATTGACAGTACGAGCGAGCTCTTGGGATTTTGAAACATGAAAATTTGGACAGATTTATGGAAATTTCTCTGTCTGTGAACAATTGACAGAAATATGGATTAGTTTACCTTATTTGAAATGAAATTCTCTACAAAATGCACATTATTAATTTTTGATAGCATCAAAAAAAAAATTTTCAAAAATTGTCAATAACCCTTGCAATTTTATTTGGACAGATTTATGGACATTTCTCTGTCTATGAACAAAGGAGAGAAATATGTTTGGGTTTACCTTATTCGAAATGAAATTCTCTACAAAATGCACATTATTAATTTTCGATAGCATGAAAAAAGTTTTTTTCAAAAATTGACAGTACCGGCCCTTGCAATTTTATTTTTACAGATTTATGGAAATTTCTCCATCTATGAACAAATGACAGAAATATGGATTAGTTTACCTTATTCGAAATGAAATTCTCTACAAAATCCACATTATGAATTTCCAATAGCATGAAAAAAGTTTTTTTCAAAAATTGACAGTACCGGCCCTCGGGATTTTGAAACATGAAAATTTAGACAGATTAATGGAAATTTCTCCATCTATGAACGAATGACAGAAATATGGATTAGTTTACCTTATTCGAAATGAAATTCTCTACAAAATGCACATTATGAATTTCCAATAACATGAAATTTTTTTTTTGAAAATAGACAGAACGAGCCCTTGGGATTTTGAAACATGAAAATTTCGACAGATTTATGGAAATTTCTCCGTCTATGAACAAATGACAGAAATATGGATTAGTTTACCTTATTCGAAATGAAATTCTCTACAAAATGCATATTATGAATTTCCAATAGCATGAAAAAAGTTTTTTTCAAAAATTGACATTACCGGCCCTTGGGATTTTGAAACATGAAAATTTGGACAGATTTATGGAAATTTTCTGTCTATGAACAAATGACAGAAATATGGATTAGTTTACCTTATTCGAAATGAAATTCTCTACAAAATGCATATTATGAATTTCCAAAAGCATGAAAAAAGTTTTTTTCAAAAATTGACAGTAATTGTGATTCGGCCCTTATGATTTTGAAACATGAAAATTTGGACAGATTTATGGAAATTTCTCTGTCTATGAACAAATGACAGAACTATGGATTAGTTTACCTTATAAGAAATGAAATTCTCTACAAAATGCACATTATTAATTTTTGATAGCATGAAAAAAAAATTTTTCAAAAATTGACAGTACCGGCCCTCGGGATTTTGAAACATGAAAATTTGGACAGATTAATGGAAATTTCTCCATCTATGAACAAATGACAGAAATATGGATTAGTTTACCTTATTCGAAATGAAATTCTCTACAAAATGAACATTATGAATTTCCAATAACATGAAAAAGGTTTTTTTCAAAAATTGACAGTACCGGCCGGCCCTCGGGATTTTGAAAAATGAAAATTTGGACAGATTAATGGAAATTTCTCCATCTATGAACAAATGACAGAAATATGGATTAGTTTACCTTATTCGAAATGAAATTCTCTACAAAATGAACATTATTAATTTTCGATAGCATGAAAAAAGTTTCTTTCAAAAATTGACAGTAATTGTGATTCGGCCCTTATGATTTTGAAACATGAAAATTTGGACAGATTTATGGAAATTTCTCTGTCTATGAACAAATGACAGAAATATGGATTAGTTTACCTTATTCGAAATGAAATTCCCTACAAAATGCACATTATGAATTTCCAATAGCATGCAAATTTTTTTTTTCAAAAATTGACAGTACCGGTCCCTCGCAATTTTATTTGGACAGATTTATGGAAATTTCTCTGTCCATGAACAAATGAGAGAAATATGGATTAGTTTACCTTATTCGAAATAAATTCTCTACAAAATGAACATTGTGAATTTCCAATAGCATGAAAAAAAAATTTTTCAAAAATTGACAGTACGAGCCCTTGGGATTTTGGAACATGAAAATTTGGACAGATTTATGGAAATTTCTCTGTCTATGAACAGATGACAGAAATATGGATTAGTTTACCTTATTCGAAATGAAATTCTCTACAAAATGAACATTATGAATTTCCAATAGCATGAAAAAAGTTTTTTTTCAAAAATTGACAGTACGAGCGAGCTCTTGGGATTTTGAAACATGAAAATTTGGACAGATTTATGGAAATTTCTCCGTCTATGAACAAATGACAGAAATATGGATTAGTTTACCTTATTCGAAATGAAGTTCTCTACAAAATGCATATTATGAATTTCCAATAGCATGAAAAAAGTTTCTTTCAAAAATTGACAGTAATTGTGATTCGGCCCTTATGATTTTGAAACATGAAAATTTGGACAGATTTATGGAAATTTCTCTGTCTATGAACAAATGACAGAAATATGGATTAGTTTACCTTATTCGAAATGAAGTTCTCTACAAAATGCATATTATGAATTTCCAATAGCATGAAAAAAGTTTCTTTCAAAAATTGACAGTAATTGTGATTCGGCCCTTATGATTTTGAAACATGAAAATTTGGACAGATTTATGGAAATTTCTCTGTCTATGAACAAATGACAGAAATATGGATTAGTTTACCTTATTCGAAATGAAATTCCCTACAAAATGCACATTATGAATTTCCAATAGCATGCAAATTTTTTTTTTCAAAAATTGACAGTACCGGTCCCTCGCAATTTTATTTGGACAGATTTATGGAAATTTCTCTGTCCATGAACAAATGAGAGAAATATGGATTAGTTTACCTTATTCGAAATAAATTCTCTACAAAATGAACATTGTGAATTTCCAATAGCATGAAAAAAAAATTTTTCAAAAATTGACAGTACGAGCCCTTGGGATTTTGGAACATGAAAATTTGGACAGATTTATGGAAATTTCTCTGTCTATGAACAGATGACAGAAATATGGATTAGTTTACCTTATTCGAAATGAAATTCTCTACAAAATGAACATTATGAATTTCCAATAGCATGAAAAAAGTTTTTTTTCAAAAATTGACAGTACGAGCGAGCTCTTGGGATTTTGAAACATGAAAATTTGGACAGATTTATGGAAATTTCTCCGTCTATGAACAAATGACAGAAATATGGATTAGTTTACCTTATTCAAAATGAAATTCTCTACAAAATGCACATTATGAATTTCCAATAACATGAAATTTTTTTTTTCAAAAATTGACAGTACCGGACCTCGGGATTTTGAAACATGAAAATTTGGACAGATTAATGGAAATTTCTCCATCTATGAACAAATGACAGAAATATGGATTAGTTTACCTTATTCGAAATGAAATTCTCTACAAAATGCACATTATGAATTTCCAATAGCATGAAAAAAGTTTTTTTCAAAAATTGACAGTACCGGCCGGCCCTTGGGATTTTGAAAAATGAAGATTTGGACAGATTAATGGAAATTTCTCCATCTATGAACAAATGACAGAAATATGGATTAGTTTACCTTATTCTAAATGAAATTCTCTACAAAATGCACATTATGAATTTCCAATAGCATGAAAAAAGTTTTTTTCAAAAATTGACAGTACGAGCGAGCTCTTGGGATTTTGAAACATGAAAATTTGGACAGATTTATGGAAATTTCTCTGTCTATGAACAAATGACAGAAATATGTTTGGGTTTACCTTATTCGAAATGAAATTCTCTACAAAATGCAAATTATTAATTTTCAATAGCATGAAAAAAGTTTCTTTCAAAAATTGACAGTACCGGCCCTTGCAATTTTATTTCGACAGATCTATGGAAATTTCTCCATCTATGAACAAATGACAGAAAAATGGATTAGTTTACCTTATTCGAAATGAAATTCTCTACAAAATGCATATTATGAATTTCCAATAGCATGAAAAAAAAAAAATTTCAAAAATTGACAGTACCTGCCCTTTCAATTATATTTGGACAGATTTGTGGAAATTTCTCTGTCTATGAACAAATGACAGAAATATGGATTAGTTTACCTTATTCGAAATGAAATTCTCTACAAAATGCATATTATGAATTTCCAATAGCATGAAAAAAGTTTTTTTTCAAAAATTGACAGTACGAGCCTTGGGATTTTGAAACATGAAAATTTGGACAGATTTATGGAAATTTCTCCGTCTATGAACAAATGACAGAAATATGGATTAGTTTACCTTATTCGAAATGAAATTCTCTACAAAATGGACATTATGAATTTCAAATAACATGAAAAAAGTTTCTTTCAAAAATTGACAGTACCGGCCCTTGCAATTTTATTTTGACAGATCTATGGAAATTTCTCCATCTATGAACAAATGACAGAAAAATGGATTAGTTTACCTTATTCGAAATGAAATTCTCTACAAAATGGACATTATGAATTTCAAATAACATGAAAAAAGTTTTTTTCCAAAATTTACAGTACCGGCCGGCCCTCTGGATTTTGAAAAATGAAAATTTGGACAGATTAATGGAAATTTCTCCATCTATGAACAAATGACAGAAATATGGATTAGTTTACCTTATTCGAAATGAAATTCTCTACAAAATCGACATTATGAATTTCAAATAACATGAAAAAAGTTTTTTTTCAAAAATTGACAGTACGAGCCTTGGGATTTTGAAACATGAAAATTTGGACAGATTTATGGAAATTTCTCCGTCTATGAACAAATGAGAGAAATATGGATTAGTTTACCTTATTCGAAATGAAATTCTCTACAAAATGCATATTATGAATTTTCAATAGCATGAAAAAAGTTTCTTTCAAAAATTGACAGTACCGGCCGGCCCTTGCAATTTTATTTCGACAGATCTATGGAAATTTCTCCATCTATGAACAAATGACAGGAAAATGGATTAGTTTACCTTATTCGAAATGAAATTCTCTACAAAATGCATATTATGAATTTCCAATAGCATGAAAAAAAAAAATTTCAAAAATTGACAGTACCGGCCCTCGGGATTTTGAAACATGCAAATTTGGACAGATTAATGGAAATTTCTCCATCTATGAACAAATGACAGAAATATGGATTAGTTTTATTTATTCGAAATGAAATTCTCTACAAAATGGACATTATGAATTTCAAATAACATGAAAAAAGTTTTTTTTCAAAAATTGACAGTACCGGCCGGCCCTCTGGATTTTGAAAAATGAAAATTTGGACAGTTTAATGGAAATTTCTCCATCTATGAACAAATGACAGAAATATGGATTAGTTTACCTTATTCGAAATGAAATTCTCTACAAAATGGACATTATGAATTTCAAATAACATGAAAAAAGTTTCTTTCAAAAATTGACAGTACCGGCCCTTGCAATTTTATTTTGACAGATCTATGGAAATTTCTCCATCTATGAACAAATGACAGAAAAATGGATTAGTTTACCTTATTCGAAATGAAATTCTCTACAAAATGGACATTATGAATTTCAAATAACATGAAAAAAGTTTTTTTTCCAAAATTTACAGTACCAGCCGGCCCTCTGGATTTTGAAAAATGAAAATTTGGACAGATTAATGGAAATTTCTCCATCTATGAACAAATGACAGAAATATGGATTAGTTTACCTTATTCGAAATGAAATTCTCTACAAAATGGACATTATGAATTTCAAATAACATGAAAAAAGTTTTTTTTCAAAAATTGACAGTACGAGCCTTGGGATTTTGAAACATGAAAATTTGGACAGATTTATGGAAATTTCTCCGTCTATGAACAAATGACAGAAATATGGATTAGTTTACCTTATTCGAAATGAAATTCTCTACAAAATGCATATTATGCATTTTCAATAGCATGAAAAAAGTTTCTTTCAAAAATTGACAGTACCGGCCGGCCCTTGGGATTTTGAAAAATAAAGATTTGGACAGATTAATGGAAATTTCTCCATCTATGAACAAATGACAGAAATATGGATTAGTTTACCTTATTCTAAATGAAATTCTCTACAAAATGCACATTATGAATTTCCAATAGCATGAAAAAAGTTTTTTTCAAAAATTGACAGTACGAGCGAGCTCTTGGGATTTTGAAACATGAAAATTTGGACAGATTTATGGAAATTTCTCTGTCTATGAACAAATGACAGAAATATGTTTGGGTTTACCTTATTCGAAATGAAATTCTCTACAAAATGCAAATTATTAATTTTCAATAGCATGAAAAAAGTTTCTTTCAAAAATTGACAGTACCGGCCCTTGCAATTTTATTTCGACAGATCTATGGAAATTTCTCCATCTATGAACAAATGACAGAAAAATGGATTAGTTTACCTTATTCGAAATGAAATTCTCTACAAAATGCATATTATGAATTTCCAATAGCATGAAAAAAAAAAATTTCAAAAATTGACAGTACCTGCCCTTTCAATTATATTTGGACAGATTTGTGGAAATTTCTCTGTCTATGAACAAATGACAGAAATATGGATTAGTTTACCTTATTCGAAATGAAATTCTCTACAAAATGCATATTATGAATTTCCAATAGCATGAAAAAAGTTTTTTTTCAAAAATTGACAGTACGAGCCTTGGGATTTTGAAACATGAAAATTTGGACAGATTTATGGAAATTTCTCCGTCTATGAACAAATGACAGAAATATGGATTAGTTTACCTTATTCGAAATGAAATTCTCTACAAAATGGACATTATGAATTTCAAATAACATGAAAAAAGTTTCTTTCAAAAATTGACAGTACCGGCCCTTGCAATTTTATTTTGACAGATCTATGGAAATTTCTCCATCTATGAACAAATGACAGAAAAATGGATTAGTTTACCTTATTCGAAATGAAATTCTCTACAAAATGGACATTATGAATTTCAAATAACATGAAAAAAGTTTTTTTCCAAAATTTACAGTACCGGCCGGCCCTCTGGATTTTGAAAAATGAAAATTTGGACAGATTAATGGAAATTTCTCCATCTATGAACAAATGACAGAAATATGGATTAGTTTACCTTATTCGAAATGAAATTCTCTACAAAATGCATATTATGAATTTCCAATAGCATGAAAAAAGTTTCTTTCAAAAATTGACAGTAATTGTGATTCGGCCCTTATGATTTTGAAACATGAAAATTTGGACAGATTTATGGAAATTTCTCTGTCTATGAACAAATGACAGAAATATGGATTAGTTTACCTTATTCGAAATGAAATTCCCTACAAAATGCACATTATGAATTTCCAATAGCATGCAAATTTTTTTTTTCAAAAATTGACAGTACCGGTCCCTCGCAATTTTATTTGGACAGATTTATGGAAATTTCTCTGTCCATGAACAAATGAGAGAAATATGGATTAGTTTACCTTATTCGAAATAAATTCTCTACAAAATGAACATTGTGAATTTCCAATAGCATGAAAAAAAAATTTTTCAAAAATTGACAGTACGAGCCCTTGGGATTTTGGAACATGAAAATTTGGACAGATTTATGGAAATTTCTCTGTCTATGAACAGATGACAGAAATATGGATTAGTTTACCTTATTCGAAATGAAATTCTCTACAAAATGAACATTATGAATTTCCAATAGCATGAAAAAAGTTTTTTTTCAAAAATTGACAGTACGAGCGAGCTCTTGGGATTTTGAAACATGAAAATTTGGACAGATTTATGGAAATTTCTCCGTCTATGAACAAATGACAGAAATATGGATTAGTTTACCTTATTCAAAATGAAATTCTCTACAAAATGCACATTATGAATTTCCAATAACATGAAATTTTTTTTTTCAAAAATTGACAGTACCGGACCTCGGGATTTTGAAACATGAAAATTTGGACAGATTAATGGAAATTTCTCCATCTATGAACAAATGACAGAAATATGGATTAGTTTACCTTATTCGAAATGAAATTCTCTACAAAATGCACATTATGAATTTCCAATAGCATGAAAAAAGTTTTTTTCAAAAATTGACAGTACCGGCCGGCCCTTGGGATTTTGAAAAATGAAGATTTGGACAGATTAATGGAAATTTCTCCATCTATGAACAAATGACAGAAATATGGATTAGTTTACCTTATTCTAAATGAAATTCTCTACAAAATGCACATTATGAATTTCCAATAGCATGAAAAAAGTTTTTTTCAAAAATTGACAGTACGAGCGAGCTCTTGGGATTTTGAAACATGAAAATTTGGACAGATTTATGGAAATTTCTCTGTCTATGAACAAATGACAGAAATATGTTTGGGTTTACCTTATTCGAAATGAAATTCTCTACAAAATGCAAATTATTAATTTTCAATAGCATGAAAAAAGTTTCTTTCAAAAATTGACAGTACCGGCCCTTGCAATTTTATTTCGACAGATCTATGGAAATTTCTCCATCTATGAACAAATGACAGAAAAATGGATTAGTTTACCTTATTCGAAATGAAATTCTCTACAAAATGCATATTATGAATTTCCAATAGCATGAAAAAAAAAAAATTTCAAAAATTGACAGTACCTGCCCTTTCAATTATATTTGGACAGATTTGTGGAAATTTCTCTGTCTATGAACAAATGACAGAAATATGGATTAGTTTACCTTATTCGAAATGAAATTCTCTACAAAATGCATATTATGAATTTCCAATAGCATGAAAAAAGTTTTTTTTCAAAAATTGACAGTACGAGCCTTGGGATTTTGAAACATGAAAATTTGGACAGATTTATGGAAATTTCTCCGTCTATGAACAAATGACAGAAATATGGATTAGTTTACCTTATTCGAAATGAAATTCTCTACAAAATGGACATTATGAATTTCAAATAACATGAAAAAAGTTTCTTTCAAAAATTGACAGTACCGGCCCTTGCAATTTTATTTTGACAGATCTATGGAAATTTCTCCATCTATGAACAAATGACAGAAAAATGGATTAGTTTACCTTATTCGAAATGAAATTCTCTACAAAATGGACATTATGAATTTCAAATAACATGAAAAAAGTTTTTTTCCAAAATTTACAGTACCGGCCGGCCCTCTGGATTTTGAAAAATGAAAATTTGGACAGATTAATGGAAATTTCTCCATCTATGAACAAATGACAGAAATATGGATTAGTTTACCTTATTCGAAATGAAATTCTCTACAAAATCGACATTATGAATTTCAAATAACATGAAAAAAGTTTTTTTTCAAAAATTGACAGTACGAGCCTTGGGATTTTGAAACATGAAAATTTGGACAGATTTATGGAAATTTCTCCGTCTATGAACAAATGACAGAAATATGGATTAGTTTACCTTATTCGAAATGAAATTCTCTACAAAATGCATATTATGAATTTTCAATAGCATGAAAAAAGTTTCTTTCAAAAATTGACAGTACCGGCCGGCCCTTGCAATTTTATTTCGACAGATCTATGGAAATTTCTCCATCTATGAACAAATGACAGGAAAATGGATTAGTTTACCTTATTCGAAATGAAATTCTCTACAAAATGCATATTATGAATTTCCAATAGCATGAAAAAAAAAAATTTCAAAAATTGACAGTACCGGCCCTCGGGATTTTGAAACATGCAAATTTGGACAGATTAATGGAAATTTCTCCATCTATGAACAAATGACAGAAATATGGATTAGTTTTATTTATTCGAAATGAAATTCTCTACAAAATGGACATTATGAATTTCAAATAACATGAAAAAAGTTTTTTTTCAAAAATTGACAGTACCGGCCGGCCCTCTGGATTTTGAAAAATGAAAATTTGGACAGTTTAATGGAAATTTCTCCATCTATGAACAAATGACAGAAATATGGATTAGTTTACCTTATTCGAAATGAAATTCTCTACAAAATGGACATTATGAATTTCAAATAACATGAAAAAAGTTTCTTTCAAAAATTGACAGTACCGGCCCTTGCAATTTTATTTTGACAGATCTATGGAAATTTCTCCATCTATGAACAAATGACAGAAAAATGGATTAGTTTACCTTATTCGAAATGAAATTCTCTACAAAATGGACATTATGAATTTCAAATAACATGAAAAAAGTTTTTTTTCCAAAATTTACAGTACCAGCCGGCCCTCTGGATTTTGAAAAATGAAAATTTGGACAGATTAATGGAAATTTCTCCATCTATGAACAAATGACAGAAATATGGATTAGTTTACCTTATTCGAAATGAAATTCTCTACAAAATGGACATTATGAATTTCAAATAACATGAAAAAAGTTTTTTTTCAAAAATTGACAGTACGAGCCTTGGGATTTTGAAACATGAAAATTTGGACAGATTTATGGAAATTTCTCCGTCTATGAACAAATGACAGAAATATGGATTAGTTTACCTTATTCGAAATGAAATTCTCTACAAAATGCATATTATGCATTTTCAATAGCATGAAAAAAGTTTCTTTCAAAAATTGACAGTACCGGCCGGCCCTTGGGATTTTGAAAAATAAAGATTTGGACAGATTAATGGAAATTTCTCCATCTATGAACAAATGACAGAAATATGGATTAGTTTACCTTATTCTAAATGAAATTCTCTACAAAATGCACATTATGAATTTCCAATAGCATGAAAAAAGTTTTTTTCAAAAATTGACAGTACGAGCGAGCTCTTGGGATTTTGAAACATGAAAATTTGGACAGATTTATGGAAATTTCTCTGTCTATGAACAAATGACAGAAATATGTTTGGGTTTACCTTATTCGAAATGAAATTCTCTACAAAATGCAAATTATTAATTTTCAATAGCATGAAAAAAGTTTCTTTCAAAAATTGACAGTAACGGCCCTTGCAATTTTATTTCGACAGATCTATGGAAATTTCTCCATCTATGAACAAATGACAGAAAAATGGATTAGTTTACCTTATTCGAAATGAAATTCTCTACAAAATGCATATTATGAATTTCCAATAGCATGAAAAAAAAAAATTTCAAAAATTGACAGTACCTGCCCTTTCAATTATATTTGGACAGATTTGTGGAAATTTCTCTGTCTATGAACAAATGACAGAAATATGGATTAGTTTACCTTATTCGAAATGAAATTCTCTACAAAATGCATATTATGAATTTCCAATAGCATGAAAAAAGTTTTTTTTCAAAAATTGACAGTACGAGCCTTGGGATTTTGAAACATGAAAATTTGGACAGATTTATGGAAATTTCTCCGTCTATGAACAAATGACAGAAATATGGATTAGTTTACCTTATTCGAAATGAAATTCTCTACAAAATGGACATTATGAATTTCAAATAACATGAAAAAAGTTTCTTTCAAAAATTGACAGTACCGGCCCTTGCAATTTTATTTTGACAGATCTATGGAAATTTCTCCATCTATGAACAAATGACAGAAAAATGGATTAGTTTACCTTATTCGAAATGAAATTCTCTACAAAATGGACATTATGAATTTCAAATAACATGAAAAAAGTTTTTTTCCAAAATTTACAGTACCGGCCGGCCCTCTGGATTTTGAAAAATGAAAATTTGGACAGATTAATGGAAATTTCTCCATCTATGAACAAATGACAGAAATATGGATTAGTTTACCTTATTCGAAATGAAATTCTCTACAAAATCGACATTATGAATTTCAAATAACATGAAAAAAGTTTTTTTTCAAAAATTGACAGTACGAGCCTTGGGATTTTGAAACATGAAAATTTGGACAGATTTATGGAAATTTCTCCGTCTATGAACAAATGACAGAAATATGGATTAGTTTACCTTATTCGAAATGAAATTCTCTACAAAATGCATATTATGAATTTTCAATAGCATGAAAAAAGTTTCTTTCAAAAATTGACAGTACCGGCCGGCCCTTGCAATTTTATTTCGACAGATCTATGGAAATTTCTCCATCTATGAACAAATGACAGGAAAATGGATTAGTTTACCTTATTCGAAATGAAATTCTCTACAAAATGCATATTATGAATTTCCAATAGCATGAAAAAAAAAAATTTCAAAAATTGACAGTACCGGCCCTCGGGATTTTGAAACATGCAAATTTGGACAGATTAATGGAAATTTCTCCATCTATGAACAAATGACAGAAATATGGATTAGTTTTATTTATTCGAAATGAAATTCTCTACAAAATGGACATTATGAATTTCAAATAACATGAAAAAAGTTTTTTTTCAAAAATTGACAGTACCGGCCGGCCCTCTGGATTTTGAAAAATGAAAATTTGGACAGTTTAATGGAAATTTCTCCATCTATGAACAAATGACAGAAAAATGGATTAGTTTACCTTATTCGAAATGAAATTCTCTACAAAATGCATATTATGAATTTCCAATAGCATGAAAAAAATTTTTTTCAAAAATTGACAGTACCGGGTCCTTGCAATTTTATTTTGACAGATTTATGAAAATTTCTCCGTCTGTGAACAATTGACAGAAATATGGATTAGTTTACCTTATTTGAAATGAAATTCCCTACAAAAAGCGAACACTATGAATTTGCAATAACATGAAAAAAGTTTTTTTCAAAAATTGACAGTACCGGCCGGCCTTCGGGATTTTGAAAAATGAAAATTTGGACAGATTTATGGAAATTTCTCTGTCTATGAACAAATGACAGAAATATGGATTAGTTTACCTTATTCGAAATGAAATTCTTTACAAAATGCACATTATTAATTTTTGATAGCATCAAAAAAAAAAATTTCAAAAATTGTCAATAACCCTTGCAATTTTATTTTTACAGATTTATAGAAATTTCTCCATCTATGAAGAAATGACAGAAATATGGATTAGTTTACCTTATTCGAAATGAAATTCTCTACAAAATGCATATTATGAATTTCCAATAGCATGAAAAAAGTTTTTTTCAAAAATTGACAGTATCTGCAAGTTTATTTGGACAGATTTATGGAAATTTCTCTGTCTATGAACAAAGGAGAGAAATATGTTTGGGTTTACCTTATTCGAAATGAAATTCTCTACAAAATGCAAATTATTAATTTTCGATAGCATGAAAAAAGTTTTTTTCAAAAATTGACAGTACCGGGCCCTTGCAATTTTATTTTTACAGATTTATGGAAATTTCTCCATCTATGAACAAATGACAGAAATATGGATTAGTTTACCTTATTTGAAATGAAATTCCCTACAAAATGCACATTATGAATTTCCAATAGCATGAAAAAAGTTTTTTTCAAAAATTGACAGTACGAGTCCTTGGGATTTTGAAACATGAAAATTTGGACAGATTTATGGAAATATCTCTGTCTATGAACAAATGACAGAAATACGGATTAGTTTACCTTATTCGAAATGAAATTCTCTACAAAATTAACATTATGAATTTGCAATAACATGAAAAAAGTTTTTTTCAAAAATTGACAGTACCGGCCGGCCCTCGGGATTTTGAAAAATGAAAATTTGGACAGATTAATGGAAATTTCTCCATCTATGAACAAATGACAGAAATATGGATTAGTTTACCTTATTCGAAATGAAATTCTCTACAAAATGAACATTATGAATTTCCAATAGCATGAAAAAAGTTTTTATTCAAAAATTGACAGTACGAGCGAGCTCTTGGGATTTTGAAACATGAAAATTTGGACAGATTTATTGAAATTTCTCCGTCTATGAACAAATAACAGAAATATGGATTAGTTTACCTTATTCGAAATGAAGTTCTCTACAAAATGCATATTATGAATTTCCAATAGCATGAAAAAAGTTTCTTTCAAAAATTGACAGTAATTGTGATTCGGCCCTTATGATTTTGAAACATGAAAATTTGGACAGATTTATGGAAATTTCTCCGTCTATGAACAAATGACAGAAATATGGATTAGTTTACCTTATTCGAAATGAAATTCCCGACAAAATGCACATTATGAATTTCCAATAGCATGAAAATTTTTTTTTTCAAAAATTGACAGTACCGGGTCCTTGCAATTTTATTTTGACAGATTTATGAAAATTTCTCCGTCTGTGAACAATTGACAGAAATATGGATTAGTTTACCTTATTTGAAATGAAATTCCCTACAAAATGCGAACATTATGAATTTGCAATAACATGAAAAAAGTTTTTTTCAAAAATTGACAGTACCGGCCGGCCCTCGGGATTTTGAAAAATGAAAATTTGGACAGATTTATGGAAATTTCTCTGTCTATGAACAAATGACAGAAATATGGATTAGTTTACCTTATTCGAAATGAAATTCTTTACAAAATGCACATTATTAATTTTTGATAGCATCAAAAAAAAAAAATTTCAAAAATTGTCAATAACCCTTGCAATTTTATTTTTACAGATTTATAGAAATTTCTCCATCTATGAAGAAATGACAGAAATATGGATTAGTTTACCTTATTCAAAATGAAATTCTCTACAAAATGCACATTATGAATTTCCAATAACATGAAAAAAGTTTTTTTCAAAAATTGACAGTACCGGCCGGCCCTTGGGATTTTGAAAAATGAAGATTTGGACAGATTAATGGAAATTTCTCCATCTATGAACAAATGACAGAAATATGGATTAGTTTACCTTATTCGAAATGATATTCTCTACTGAACATTATGAATTTCCAATAGCATGAAAAAAGTTTTTTTTCAAAAATTGACAGTACGAGCGAGCTCTTGGGATTTTGAAACATGAAAATTTGGACAGATTTATGGAAATTTCTCTGTCTATGAACAAATGACAGAAATATGGATTAGTTTACCTTATTCGAAATGAAATTCCCTACAAAATGCACATTATGAATTTCCAATAGCATGAAAATTTTTTTTTTCAAAAATTGACAGTACCGGGTCCTTGCAATTTTATTTTGACAGATTTATGGAAATTTCTCCGTCTGTGAACAATTGACAGAAATATGGATTAGTTTACCTTATTTGAAATGAAATTCTCTACAAAATGCACATTATTAATTTTTGATAGCATCAAAAAAAAAATTTTCAAAAATTGTCAATAACCCTTGCAATTTTATTTGGACAGATTTATGGAAATTTCTCTGTCTATGAACAAAGGAGAGAAATATGTTTGGGTTTACCTTATTCGAAATGAAATTCTCTACAAAATGCACATTATTAATTTTCGATAGCATGAAAAAAGTTTTTTTCAAAAATTGACAGTACGAGCCCTTGGGATTTTGAAACATGAAAATTTGGACAGATTTATGGAAATTTCTCCGTCTATGAACAAATGACAGAAATATGGATTAGTTTACCTTATTCGAAATGAAATTCTCTACAAAATGCATATTATGAATTTCCAATAGCATGAAAAAAGTTTTTTTCAAAAATTGACATTACCGGCCCTTGGGATTTTGAAACATGAAAATTTGGACAGATTTATGGAAATTTTCTGTCTATGAACAAATGACAGAAATATGGATTAGTTTACCTTATTCGAAATGAAATTCTCTACAAAATGCATATTATGAATTTCCAAAAGCATGAAAAAAGTTTTTTTCAAAAATTGACAGTAATTGTGATTCGGCCCTTATGATTTTGAAACATGAAAATTTGGACAGATTTATGGAAATTTCTCTGTCTATGAACAAATGACAGAAATATGGATTAGTTTACCTTATAAGAAATGAAATTCTCTACAAAATGCACATTATTAATTTTTGATAGCATGAAAAAAAAAATTTTCAAAAATTGACAGTACCGGCCCTCGGGATTTTGAAACATGAAAATTTGGACAGATTAATGGAAATTTCTCCATCTATGAACAAATGACAGAAATATGGATTAGTTTACCTTATTCGAAATGAAATTCTCTACAAAATGGACATTATGAATTTCAAATAACATGAAAAAAGTTTCTTTCAAAAATTGACAGTACCGGCCCTTGCAATTTTATTTTGACAGATCTATGGAAATTTCTCCATCTATGAACAAATGACAGAAAAATGGATTAGTTTAGCTTATTCGAAATGAAATTCTCTACAAAATGGACATTATGAATTTCAAATAACATGAAAAAAGTTTTTTTCCAAAATTTACAGTACCAGCCGGCCCTCTGGATTTTGAAAAATGAAAATTTGGACAGATTAATGGAAATTTCTCCATCTATGAACAAATGACAGAAATATGGATTAGTTTACCTTATTCGAAATGAAATTCTCTACAAAATGGACATTATGAATTTCAAATAACATGAAAAAAGTTTTTTTTCAAAAATTGACAGTACGAGCCTTGGGATTTTGAAACATGAAAATTTGGACAGATTTATGGAAATTTCTCCGTCTATGAACAAATGACAGAAATATGGATTAGTTTACCTTATTCGAAATGAAATTCTCTACAAAATGCATATTATGCATTTCCAATAGCATGAAAAAAGTTTCTTTCAAAAATTGACAGTACCGGCCCTTGCAATTTTATTTCGACAAATCTATGGAAATTTCTCCATCTATGAACAAATGACAGAAAAATGGATTAGTTTACCTTATTCGAAATGAAATTCTCTAGAAAATGCATATTATGAATTTCCAATAGCATGAAAAAAATTTTTTTCAAAAATTGACAGTACCGGCGGCCCTTGGGATTTTGAAACGTGAAAATTTGGACAGATTTATAGAAATTTCTCCGTCTAGGAACAAATGACAGAAATATGGATTAGTTTACCTTATTCGAAATGAAATTCCCTACAAAATGCACATTATGAATTTCCAATAGCATGAAATTTTTTTTTTCAAAAATTGACAGTACCGGGTCCTTGCAATTTTATTTTGACAGATTTATGAAAATTTCTCCGTCTGTGAACAATTGACAGAAATATGGATTAGTTTACCTTATTTGAAATGAAATTCCCTACAAAAAGCGAACACTATGAATTTGCAATAACATGAAAAAAGTTTTTTTCAAAAATTGACAGTACCAGCCGGCCTTCGGGATTTTGAAAAATGAAAATTTGGACAGATTTATGGAAATTTCTCTGTCTATGAACAAATGACAGAAATATGGATTAGTTTACCTTATTCGAAATGAAATTCTTTACAAAATGCACATTATTAATTTTTGATAGCATCAAAAAAAAAAATTTCAAAAATTGTCAATAACCCTTGCAATTTTATTTTTACAGATTTATAGAAATTTCTCCATCTATGAAGAAATGACAGAAATATGGATTAGTTTACCTTATTCGAAATGAAATTCTCTACAAAATGCATATTATGAATTTCCAATAGCATGAAAAAAGTTTTTTTCAAAAATTGACAGTATCTGCAAGTTTATTTGGACAGATTTATGGAAATTTCTCTGTCTATGAACAAAGGAGAGAAATATGTTTGGGTTTACCTTATTCGAAATGAAATTCTCTACAAAATGCAAATTATTAATTTTCGATAGCATGAAAAAAGTTTTTTTCAAAAATTGACAGTACCGGGCCCTTGCAATTTTATTTTTACAGATTTATGGAAATTTCTCCATCTATGAACAAATGACAGAAATATGGATTAGTTTACCTTATTTGAAATGAAATTCCCTACAAAATGCACATTATGAATTTCCAATAGCATGAAAAAAGTTTTTTTCAAAAATTGACAGTACGAGTCCTTGGGATTTTGAAACATGAAAATTTGGACAGATTTATGGAAATATCTCTGTCTATGAACAAATGACAGAAATACGGATTAGTTTACCTTATTCGAATTGAAATTCTCTACAAAATTAACATTATGAATTTGCAATAACATGAAAAAAGTTTTTTTCAAAAATTGACAGTACCGGCCGGCCCTCGGGATTTTGAAAAATGAAAATTTGGACAGATTAATGGAAATTTCTCCATCTATGAACAAATGACAGAAATATGGATTAGTTTACCTTATTCGAAATGAAATTCTCTACAAAATGAACATTATGAATTTCCAATAGCATGAAAAAAGTTTTTATTCAAAAATTGACAGTACGAGCGAGCTCTTGGGATTTTGAAACATGAAAATTTGGACAGATTTATTGAAATTTCTCCGTCTATGAACAAATAACAGAAATATGGATTAGTTTACCTTATTCGAAATGAAGTTCTCTACAAAATGCATATTATGAATTTCCAATAGCATGAAAAAAGTTTCTTTCAAAAATTGACAGTAATTGTGATTCGGCCCTTATGATTTTGAAACATGAAAATTTGGACAGATTTATGGAAATTTCTCCGTCTATGAACAAATGACAGAAATATGGATTAGTTTACCTTATTCGAAATGAAATTCCCGACAAAATGCACATTATGAATTTCCAATAGCATGAAAATTTTTTTTTTCAAAAATTGACAGTACCGGGTCCTTGCAATTTTATTTTGACAGATTTATGAAAATTTCTCCGTCTGTGAACAATTGACAGAAATATGGATTAGTTTACCTTATTTGAAATGAAATTCCCTACAAAATGCGAACATTATGAATTTGCAATAACATGAAAAAAGTTTTTTTCAAAAATTGACAGTACCGGCCGGCCCTCGGGATTTTGAAAAATGAAAATTTGGACAGATTTATGGAAATTTCTCTGTCTATGAACAAATGACAGAAATATGGATTAGTTTACCTTATTCGAAATGAAATTCTTTACAAAATGCACATTATTAATTTTTGATAGCATCAAAAAAAAAAAATTTCAAAAATTGTCAATAACCCTTGCAATTTTATTTTTACAGATTTATAGAAATTTCTCCATCTATGAAGAAATGACAGAAATATGGATTAGTTTACCTTATTCAAAATGAAATTCTCTACAAAATGCACATTATGAATTTCCAATAACATGAAAAAAGTTTTTTTCAAAAATTGACAGTACCGGCCGGCCCTTGGGATTTTGAAAAATGAAGATTTGGACAGATTAATGGAAATTTCTCCATCTATGAACAAATGACAGAAATATGGATTAGTTTACCTTATTCGAAATGATATTCTCTACTGAACATTATGAATTTCCAATAGCATGAAAAAAGTTTTTTTTCAAAAATTGACAGTACGAGCGAGCTCTTGGGATTTTGAAACATGAAAATTTGGACAGATTTATGGAAATTTCTCTGTCTATGAACAAATGACAGAAATATGGATTAGTTTACCTTATTCGAAATGAAATTCCCTACAAAATGCACATTATGAATTTCCAATAGCATGAAAATTTTTTTTTTCAAAAATTGACAGTACCGGGTCCTTGCAATTTTATTTTGACAGATTTATGGAAATTTCTCCGTCTGTGAACAATTGACAGAAATATGGATTAGTTTACCTTATTTGAAATGAAATTCTCTACAAAATGCACATTATTAATTTTTGATAGCATCAAAAAAAAAATTTTCAAAAATTGTCAATAACCCTTGCAATTTTATTTGGACAGATTTATGGAAATTTCTCCATCTATGAACAAAGGAGAGAAATATGTTTGGGTTTACCTTATTCGAAATGAAATTCTCTACAAAATGCACATTATTAATTTTCGATAGCATGAAAAAAGTTTTTTTCAAAAATTGACAGTACGAGCCCTTGGGATTTTGAAACATGAAAATTTGGACAGATTTATGGAAATTTCTCCGTCTATGAACAAATGACAGAAATATGGATTAGTTTACCTTATTCGAAATGAAATTCTCTACAAAATGCACATTATGAATTTCCAATAACATGAAAAAAGTTTTTTTCAAAAATTGACAGTACCGGCCGGCCCTTAAGATTTTGAAAAATGAAGATTTGGACAGATTAATGGAAATTTCTCTGTCTATGAACAAATGACAGAAATATGGATTAGTTTACCTTATTCGAAATGATATTCTCTACTGAACATTATGAATTTCCAATAGCATGAAAAAAGTTTTTTTTCAAAAATTGACAGTACGAGCGAGCTCTTGGGATTTTGAAACATGAAAATTTGGACAGATTTATGGAAATTTCTCTGTCTATGAACAAATGACAGAAATATGGATTAGTTTACCTTATTCGAAATGAAATTCCCTACAAAATGCACATTATGAATTTCCAATAGCATGAAAATTTTTTTTTTCAAAAATTGACAGTACCGGGTCCTTGCAATTTTATTTTGACAGATTTATGGAAATTTCTCCGTCTGTGAACAATTGACAGAAATATGGATTAGTTTACCTTATTTGAAATGAAATTCTCTACAAAATGCACATTATTAATTTTTGATAGCATCAAAAAAAAAATTTTCAAAAATTGTCAATAACCCTTGCAATTTTATTTGGACAGATTTATGGAAATTTCTCCATCTATGAACAAAGGAGAGAAATATGTTTGGGTTTACCTTATTCGAAATGAAATTCTCTACAAAATGCACATTATTAATTTTCGATAGCATGAAAAAAGTTTTTTTCAAAAATTGACAGTACGAGCCCTTGGGATTTTGAAACATGAAAATTTGGACAGATTTATGGAAATTTCTCCGTCTATGAACAAATGACAGAAATATGGATTAGTTTACCTTATTCGAAATGAAATTCTCTACAAAATGCATATTATGAATTTCCAATAGCATGAAAAAAGTTTTTTTCAAAAATTGACATTACCGGCCCTTGGGATTTTGAAACATGAAAATTTGGACAGATTTATGGAAATTTTCTGTCTATGAACAAATGACAGAAATATGGATTAGTTTACCTTATTCGAAATGAAATTCTCTACAAAATGCATATTATGAATTTCCAAAAGCATGAAAAAAGTTTTTTTCAAAAATTGACAGTAATTGTGATTCGGCCCTTATGATTTTGAAACATGAAAATTTGGACAGATTTATGGAAATTTCTCTGTCTATGAACAAATGACAGAAATATGGATTAGTTTACCTTATAAGAAATGAAATTCTCTACAAAATGCACATTATTAATTTTTGATAGCATGAAAAAAAAATTTTTCAAAAATTGACAGTACCGGCCCTCGGGATTTTGAAACATGAAAATTTGGACAGATTAATGGAAATTTCTCCATCTATGAACAAATGACAGAAATATGGATTAGTTTACCTTATTCGAAATGAAATTCTCTACAAAATGAACATTATGAATTTCCAATAACATGAAAAAGGTTTTTTTCAAAAATTAACAGTACCGGCCGGCCCTCGGGATTTTGAAAAATGAAAATTTGGACAGATTAATGGAAATTTCTCCATCTATGAACAAATGACAGAAATATGGATTAGTTTACCTTATTCGAAATGAAGTTCTCTACAAAATGCATATTATGAATTTCCAATAGCATGAAAAAAGTTTCTTTCAAAAATTGACAGTAATTGTGATTCGGCCCTTATGATTTTGAAACATGAAAATTTGGACAGATTTATGGAAATTTCTCTATCTATGAACAAATGACAGAAATATGGATTAGTTTACCTTATTCGAAATGAAATTCCCTACAAAATGCACATTATGAATTTCCAATAGCATGCAAATTTTTTTTTTCAAAAATTGACAGTACCGGGCCCTTGCAATTTTATTTTGACAGATTTATGGAAATTTCTCAGTCTATGAACAAATGACAGAAATATGGATTAGTTCACCTTATTTGAAATGAAATTCCCTACAAAATGCACATTATGAATTTGCAATAGCATGAAAAAAGTTTTTTTAAAAAATTGACAGTACCGGCCCTCGCAATTTTATTTGGACAGATTTATGGAAATTTCTCTGTCCATGAACAAATGAGAGAAATATGGATTAGTTTACCTTATTCGAAATAAATTCTCTACAAAATGAACATTGTGAATTTCCAATAGCATGAAAAAAAATTTTTTCAAAAATTGACAGTACGAGCCCTTGGGATTTTGAAACATGAAAATTTGGACAGATTTATGGAAATTTCTCTGTCTATGAACAGATGACAGAAATATGGATTAGTTTACCTTATTCGAAATGAAATTCTCTACAAAATGAACATTATGAATTTCCAATAGCATGAAAAAAGTTTTTTTTCAAAAATTGACAGTACGAGCGAGCTCTTGGGATTTTGAAACATGAAAATTTGGACAGATTTATGGAAATTTCTCCGTCTATGAACAAATGACAGAAATATGGATTAGTTTACCTTATTCGAAATGAAATTCCCTAAAAATGCACATTATGAATTTCCAATAGCATGAAAATTTTTTTTTCAGAAATTGACAGTACCGGGTCCTTGCAATTTTATTTTGACAGATTTATGAAAATTTCTCCGTCTGTGAACAATTGTCAGAAATATGGATTAGTTTACCTTATTTGAAATGAAATTCCCTACAAAATGCGAACATTATGAATTTGCAATAACATGAAAAAAGTTTTTTTCAAAAATTGACAGTACCGGCCGGCCCTCGGGATTTTGAAAAATGAAAATTTGGACAGATTTATGGAAATTTCTCTCTCTATGAACAAATGACAGAAATATGGATTAGTTTACCTTATTCGAAATGAAATTCTTTACAAAATGCACATTATTAATTTTTGATAGCATCAAAAAAAAAAATTTTCAAAAATTGTCAATAACCCTTGCAATTTTATTTTTACAGATTTATAGAAATTTCTCCATCTATGAACAAATGACAGAAATATGGATTAGTTTACCTTATTCGAAATGAAATTCTCTACAAAATGCACATTATGAATTTCCAATAACAGGAAATTTTTTTTTTCAAAAATTGACAGTACCGGCCCTCGGGATTTTGAAACATGAAAATTTGGACAGATTAATGGAAATTTCTCCATCTATGAACAAATGACAGAAATATGGATTAGTTTACCTTATTCGAAATGAAATTGTCTACAAAATGAACATTATGAATTTCCAATAACATGAAAAAGGTTTTTTTCAAAAATTGACAGTACCGGCCGGCCCTCGGGATTTTGAAAAATGAAAATTTGGACAGATTTATGGAAATTTCTCTCTCTATGAACAAATGACAGAAATATGGATTAGTTTACCTTATTCGAAATGAAATTCTTTACAAAATGCACATTATTAATTTTTGATAGCAACAAAAAAAAAAATTTTCAAAAATTGTCAATAACCCTTGCAATTTTATTTTTACAGATTTATAGAAATTTCCCCATCTATGAAGAAATGACAGAAATATGGATTAGTTTACCTTATTCAAAATGAAATTCTCTACAAAATGCACATTATGAATTTCCAATAACATGAAATTTTTTTTTTCAAAAATTGACAGTACCGGACCTCGGGATTTTGAAACATGAAAATTTGGACAGATTAATGGAAATTTCTCCATCTATGAACAAATGACAGAAATATGGATTAGTTGACCTTATTCGAAATGAAATTCTCTACAAAATGCACATTATGAATTTCCAATAGCATGAAAAAAGTTTTTTTTCAAAAATTGACAGTACCGGGTCCTTGCAATTTTATTTTGACAGATTTATGAAAATTTCTCCGTCTGTGAACAATTGTCAGAAATATGGATTAGTTTACCTTATTTGAAATGAAATTCCCTACAAAATGCGAACATTATGAATTTGCAATAACATGAAAAAAGTTTTTTTCAAAAATTGACAGTACCGGCCGGCCCTCGGGATTTTGAAAAATGAAAATTTGGACAGATTTATGGAAATTTCTCTCTCTATGAACAAATGACAGAAATATGGATTAGTTTACCTTATAAGAAATGAAATTCTCTACAAAATGCACATTATTAATTTTTGATAGCATGAAAAAAAAATTTTTCAAAAATTGACAGTACCGGCCCTCGGGATTTTGAAACATGAAAATTTGGACAGATTAATGGAAATTTCTCCATCTATGAACAAATGACAGAAATATGGATTAGTTTACCTTATTCGAAATGAAATTGTCTACAAAATGAACATTATGAATTTCCAATAACATGAAAAAGGTTTTTTTCAAAAATTGACAGTACCGGCCGGCCCTCGGGATTTTGAAAAATGAAAATTTGGACAGATTAATGGAAATTTCTCCATCTATGAACAAATGACAGAAATATGGATTAGTTTACCTTATTCGAAATGAAATTCTCTACAAAATGAACATTATTAATTTTCGATAGCATGAAAAATGTTTTTTTCAACAATTGACAGTACCGGGCCCTTGCAATTTTATTTTGACAGATTTATGGAAATTTCTCAGTCTATGAACAAATGACAGAAATATGGATTAGTTTACCTTATTTGAAATGAAATTCCCTACAAAATGCACATTATGAATTTGCAATAGCATGAAAAAAGTTTTTTTAAAAAATTGACAGTACCGGCCCTCGCAATTTTATTTGGACAGATTTATGGAAATTTCTCTGTCTATGAACAAATGACAGAAATATGGATTAGTTTACCTTATTCGAAATGAAATTCTCTACAAAATGCACATTATTAATTTTTGATAGCATGAAAAAAAAAAATTTCAAAAATTGACAGTACCGGCCCTCGAGATTTTGAAACATGAAAATTTGGACAGATTAATGGAAATTTCTCCATCTATGAACAAATGACAGAAATATGGATTAGTTTACCTAATTCGAAATGAAATTCTCTACAAAATGAACATTATGAATTTCCAATAGCATGAAAAAAGTTTTTTTTCAAAAATTGACAGTACGAGCCTTGGGATTTTGAAACATGAAAATTTGGACAGATTTATGGAAATTTTCTGTCTATGAACAAATGACAGAAATATGGATTAGTTTACCTTATTCGAAATGAAATTCTCTACAAAATGCATGTTATGAATTTCCAATAGCATGAAAAAAGTTTTTTTCAAAAATTGACAGTAATTGTGATTCGGCCCTTATGATTTTGAAACATGAAAATTTGGACAGATTTATGGAAATTTCTCTGTCTATGAACAAATGACAGAAATATGGATTAGTTTACCTTATTCGAAATGAAATTCTCTACAAAATGCATATTATGAATTTCCAATAGCATGAAAAAAGTTTTTTTCAAAAATTGACAGTACCGGCCCTTGCAATTTTATTTTTACAGATTTATGGAAATTTCTCCATCTATGAACAAATGACAGAAATATGGATTAGTTTACCTTATTCGAAATGAAATTCTCTACAAAATCCACATTATGAATTTCCAATAGCATGAAAAAAGTTTTTTTCAAAAATTGACAGTACCGGCCCTCGGGATTTTGAAACATGAAAATTTAGACAGATTAATGGAAATTTCTCCATCTATGAACAAATGACAGAAATATGTATTAGTTTACCTTATTCGAAATGAAATTCTCTACAAAATGCACATTATGAATTTCCAATAACATGAAATTTTTTTTTTCAAAAATTGACAGTACCGGCCCTCGGGATTTTAAACATGAAAATTTGGACAGATTAATGGAAATTTCTCCATCTATGAACAAATGACAGAAATATGGATTAGTTTACCTTATTCGAAATGAAATTCTCTACAAAATGCACATTATGAATTTCCAATAGCATGAAAAAAGTTTTTTTCAAAAATTGACAGTACCGGCCGGCCCTTGGGATTTTGAAAAATGAAAATTTGGACAGATTAATGGAAATTTTCTGTCTATGAACAAATCACAGAAATATGGATTAGTTTACCTTATTCGAAATGAAATTCTCTACAAAATGCATGTTATGAATTTCCAATAGCATGAAAAAGTTTTTTTCAAAAATTGACAGTAATTGTGATTCGGCCCTTATGATTTTGAAACATGAAAATTTGGACAGATTTATGGAAATTTCTCTGTCTATGAACAAATGACAGAAATATGGATTAGTTTACCTTATTCGAAATGAAATTCTCTACAAAATGCATATTATGAATTTCCAATAGCATGAAAAAAGTTTTTTTCAAAAATTGACAGTACCGGCCCTTGCAATTTTATTTTTACAGATTTATGGAAATTTCTCCATCTATGAACAAATGACAGAAATATGGATTAGTTTACCTTATTCGAAATGAAATTCTCTACAAAATGCATATTATGAATTTTCAATAGCATGAAAAAAGTTTCTTTCAAAAATTGACAGTACCGGCCCTCGCAATTTTATTTCGACAGATCTATGGAAATTTCTCCATCTATGAACAAATGACAGAAAAATGGATTAGTTTACCTTATTCGAAATGAAATTCTCTACAAAATGAACATTATGAATTTCCAATAGCATGAAAAAAGTTTTTTTTCAAAAATTGACAGTACGAGCCTTGGGATTTTGAAACATGAAAATTTGGACAGATTTATGGAAATTTCTCCGTCTATGAACAAATGACAGAAATATGGATTAGTTTACCTTATTCGAAATGAAATTCTCTACAAAATGCATATTATGAATTTCCAATAGCATGAAAAAAAAAATTTCAAAAATTGACAGTACCGGCCCTCGGGATTTTGAAACATGAAAATTTGGACAGATTAATGGAAATTTCTCCATCTATGAACAAATGACAGAAATATGGATTAGTTTTATTTATTCGAAATGAAATTCTCTACAAAATGGACATTATGAATTTCAAATAACATGAAAAAAGTTTTTTTTCAAAAATTGACAGTACCGGCCGGCCCTCTGGATTTTGAAAAATGAAAATTTGGACAGTTTAATGGAAATTTCTCCATCTATGAACAAATGACAGAAATATGGATTAGTTTACCTTATTCGAAATGAAATTCTCTACAAAATGGACATTATGAATTTCAAATAACATGAAAAAAGTTTCTTTCAAAAATTGACAGTACCGGCCCTTGCAATTTTATTTTGACAAATCTATGGAAATTTCTCCATCTATGAACAAATGACAGAAAAATGGATTAGTTTACCTTATTCGAAATGAAATTCTCTACAAAATGGACATTATGAATTTCAAATAACATGAAAAAAGTTTTTTTCCAAAATTTACAGTACCGGCCGGCCCTCTGGATTTTGAAAAATGAAAATTTGGACAGATTAATGGAAATTTCTCCATCTATGAACAAATGACAGAAATATGGATTAGTTTACCTTATTCGAAATGAAATTCTCTACAAAATCGACATTATGAATTTCAAATAACATGAAAAAAGTTTTTTTTCAAAAATTGACAGTACGAGCCTTGGGATTTTGAAACATGAAAATTTGGACAGATTTATGGAAATTTCTCCGTCTATGAACAAATGACAGAAATATGGATTAGTTTACCTTATTCGAAATGAAATTCTCTACAAAATGCATATTATGAATTTTCAATAGCATGAAAAAAGTTTCTTTCAAAAATTGACAGTACCGGCCGGCCCTTGCAATTTTATTTCGACAGATCTATGGAAATTTCTCCATCTATGAACAAATGACAGGAAAATGGATTAGTTTACCTTATTCGAAATGAAATTCTCTACAAAATGCATATTATGAATTTCCAATAGCATGAAAAAAAAAAATTTCAAAAATTGACAGTACCGGCCCTCGGGATTTTGAAACATGAAAATTTGGACAGATTAATGGAAATTTCTCCATCTATGAACAAATGACAGAAATATGGATTAGTTTTATTTATTCGAAATGAAATTCTCTACAAAATGGACATTATGAATTTCAAATAACATGAAAAAAGTTTTTTTTCAAAAATTGACAGTACCGGCCGGCCCTCTGGATTTTGAAAAATGAAAATTTGGACAGTTTAATGGAAATTTCTCCATCTATGAACAAATGACAGAAATATGGATTAGTTTACCTTATTCGAAATGAAATTCTCTACAAAATGCATATTATGAATTTCCAATAGCATGAAAAAAATTTTTTTCAAAAATTGACAGTACCGGCGGCCCTTGGGATTTTGAAATGTGAAAATTTGGACAGTATTATAGAAATTTCTCCGTCTAGGAACAAATGACAGAAATATGGATTAGTTTACCTTATTCGAAATGAAATTCCCTACAAAATGCACATTATGAATTTCCAATAGCATGAAATTTTTTTTTTTCAAAAATTGACAGTACCGGGTCCTTGCAATTTTATTTTGACAGATTTATGAAAATTTCTCCGTCTGTGAACAATTGACAGAAATATGGATTAGTTTACCTTATTTGAAATGAAATTCCCTACAAAAAGCGAACACTATGAATTTGCAATAACATGAAAAAAGTTTTTTTCAAAAATTGACAGTATCTGCAAGTTTATTTGGACAGATTTATGGAAATTTCTCTGTCTATGAACAAAGGAGAGAAATATGTTTGGGTTTACCTTATTCGAAATGAAATTCTCTACAAAATGCAAATTATTAATTTTCGATAGCATGAAAAAAGTTTTTTTCAAAAATTGACAGTACCGGGCCCTTGCAATTTTATTTTTACAGATTTATGGAAATTTCTCCATCTATGAACAAATGACAGAAATATGGATTAGTTTACCTTATTTGAAATGAAATTCCCTACAAAATGCACATTATGAATTTCCAATAGCATGAAAAAAGTTTTTTTCAAAAATTGACAGTACGAGTCCTTGGGATTTTGAAACATGAAAATTTGGACAGATTTATGGAAATATCTCTGTCTATGAACAAATGACAGAAATACGGATTAGTTTACCTTATTCGAAATGAAATTCTCTACAAAATTAACATTATGAATTTGCAATAACATGAAAAAAGTTTTTTTCAAAAATTGACAGTACCGGCCGGCCCTCGGGATTTTGAAAAATGAAAATTTGGACAGATTAATGGAAATTTCTCCATCTATGAACAAATGACAGAAATATGGATTAGTTTACCTTATTCGAAATGAAATTCTCTACAAAATGAACATTATGAATTTCCAATAGCATGAAAAAAGTTTTTTTTCAAAAATTGACAGTACGAGCCTTGGGATTTTGAAACATGAAAATTTGGACAGATTTATGGAAATTTCTCCGTCTATGAACAAATGACAGAAATATGGATTAGTTTACCTTATTCGAAATGAAATTCTCTACAAAATGCATATTATGCATTTTCAATAGCATGAAAAAAGTTTCTTTCAAAAATTGACAGTACCGGCCCTTGCAATTTTATTTCGACAGATCTATGGAAATTTCTCCATCTATGAACAAATGACAGAAAAATGGATTAGTTTACCTTATTCGAAATGAAATTCTCTACAAAATGCATATTATGAATTTCCAATAGCATGAAAAAAATTTTTTTCAAAAATTGAGAGTACCGGCGGCCCTTGGGATTTTGAAACGTGAAAATTTGGACAGATTTATAGAAATTTCTCCGTCTAGGAACAAATGACAGAAATATGGATTAGTTTACCTTATTCGAAATGAAATTCCCTACAAAATGCACATTATGAATTTCCAATAGCATGAAATTTTTTTTTTTCAAAAATTGACAGTACAGGGTCCTTGCAATTTTATTTTGACAGATTTATGAAAATTTCTCCGTCTGTGAACAATTGACAGAAATATGGATTAGTTTACCTTATTTGAAATGAAATTCCCTACAAAAAGCGAACACTATGAATTTGCAATAACATGAAAAAAGTTTTTTTCAAAAATTGACAGTACCGGCCGGCCTTCGGGATTTTGAAAAATGAAAATTTGGACAGATTTATGGAAATTTCTCTGTCTATGAACAAATGACAGAAATATGGATTAGTTTACCTTATTCGAAATGAAATTCTCTACAAAATGTATGTTATGAATTTCCAATAGCATGAAAAAAGTTTTTTCCAAAAATTGACAGTATGAACAAATGACAGAAAAATGGATTAGTTTACCTTATTCGAAATGAAATTCTCTACAAAATGAACATTATGAATTTCCAATAACATGAAAAAAGTTTTTTTCAAAAATTGACAGTACCGGCCGGCCCTCGGGATTTTGCAAAATGAAAATTTGGACAGATTAATGGAAATTTCTCCATCTATGAACAAATGACAGAAATATGGATTAGTTTACCTTATTCGAAATGAAATTCTCTACAAAATGAACATTATGAATTTCCAATAACATGAAAAAAGTTTTTTTCAAAAATTGACAGTACCGGCCGGCCCTCGGGATTTTGAAAAATGAAAATTTGGACAGATTAATGGAAATTTATCTATGAACAAAAAAAATCTATGAACAAATGACAGAAACATGGATTAGTTTACCTTATTCGAAATGAAATTCTCTACAAAATGAACATTATTAATTTTCGATAGCATGAAAAATGTTTTTTTCAAAAATTGACAGTATCGGCCCTTGCAATTTTATTTTTACAGATTTATGGAAATTTCTCCATCTATGAACAAATGACAGAAATATGGATTAGTTTACCTTATTCGAAATGAAATTCTCTACAAAATGCATGTTATGAATTTCCAATAGCATGAAAAATGTTTTTTTCAAAAATTGACAGTATGAACAAATGACAGAAAAATGGATTAGTTTACCTTATTCGAAATGAAATTCTCTACAAAATGAACATTATGAATTTCCAATAGCATGAAAAATTTTTTTTTCAAAAATTGACAGTACCGGCCCTTGCAATTTTATTTTGACAGATTTATGGAAATTTCTCCGTCTGTGAACAATTGACAGAAATATGGATTAGTTTACCTTATTTGAAATGAAATTCTCTACAAAATGCACATTATTAATTTTTGATAGCATCAAAAAAAAAATTTTCAAAAATTGTCAATAACCCTTGCAATTTTATTTTTACAGATTTATAGAAATTTCTCCATCTATGAAGAAATGACAGAAATATGGATTAGTTTACCTTATTCGAAATGAAATTCTCTACAAAATGCATATTATGAATTTCCAATAGCATGAAAAAAGTTTTTTTCAAAAATTGACAGTACGAGTCCTTGGGATTTTGAAACATGAAAATTTGGACAGATTTATGGAAATATCTCTGTCTATGAACAAATGACAGAAATACGGATTAGTTTACCTTATTCGAAATGAAATTCTCTACAAAATTAACATTATGAATTTGCAATAACATGAAAAAAGTTTTTTTCAAAAATTGACAGTACCGGCCGGCCCTCGGGATTTTGAAAAATGAAAATTTGGACAGATTAATGGAAATTTCTCCATCTATGAACAAATGACAGAAATATGGATTAGTTTACCTTATTCGAAATGAAATTCTCTACAAAATGAACATTATGAATTTCCAATAGCATGAAAAAAGTTTTTATTCAAAAATTGACAGTACGAGCGAGCTCTTGGGATTTTGAAACATGAAAATTTGGACAGATTTATTGAAATTTCTCCGTCTATGAACAAATGACAGAAATATGGATTAGTTTACCTTATTCGAAATGAAATTCCCTACAAAATGCACATTATGAATTTCCAATAGCATGCAAATTTTTTTTTTCAAAAATTGACAGTACCGGGCCCTTGCAATTTTATTTTGACAGATTTATGGAAATTTCTCAGTCTATGAACAAATGACAGAAATATGGATTAGTTTACCTTATTTGAAATGAAATTCCCTACAAAATGCACATTATGAATTTGCAATAGCATGAAAAAAGTTTTTTTAAAAAATTGACAGTACCGGCCCTCGCAATTTTATTTGGACAGATTTATGGAAATTTCTCCGTCTATGAACAAATGACAGAAATATGGATTAGTTTACCTTATTCGAAATGAAATTCCCTACAAAATGCACATTATGAATTTCCAATAGCATGCAAATTTTTTTTTTCAAAAATTGACAGTACCGGGCCCTTGCAATTTTATTTTGACAGATTTATGGAAATTTCTCAGTCTATGAACAAATGAGAGAAATATGGATTAGTTTACCTTATTCGAAATAAATTCTCTACAAAATGAACATTGTGAATTTCCAATAGCATGAAAAAAAATTTTTTCAAAAATTGACAGTACGAGCCCTTGGGATTTTGAAACATGAAAATTTGGACAGATTTATGGAAATTTCTCTGTCTATGAACAGATGACAGAAATATGGATTAGTTTACCTTATTCGAAATGAAATTCTCTACAAAATGAACATTATGAATTTCCAATAGCATGAAAAAAGTTTTTTTTCAAAAATTGACAGTACGAGCGAGCTCTTGGGATTTTGAAACATGAAAATTTGGACAGATTTATGGAAATTTCTCCGTCTATGAACAAATGACAGAAATATGGATTAGTTTACCTTATTCGAAATGAAATTCCCCAAAAATGCACATTATGAATTTCCAATAGCATGAAAATTTTTTTTTTCAAAAATTGACACTACCGGGTCCTTGCAATTTTATTTTGACAGATTTATGAAAATTTCTCCGTCTGTGAACAATTGTCAGAAATATGGATTAGTTTACCTTATTTGAAATGAAATTCCCTACAAAATGCGAACATTATGAATTTGCAATAACATGAAAAAAGTTTTTTTCAAAAATTGACAGTACCGGCCGGCCCTCGGGATTTTGAAAAATGAAAATTTGGACAGATTTATGGAAATTTCTCTCTCTATGAACAAATGACAGAAATATGGATTAGTTTACCTTATTCGAAATGAAATTCTTTACAAAATGCACATTATTAATTTTTGATAGCATCAAAAAAAAAAATTTTCAAAAATTGTCAATAACCCTTGCAATTTTATTTTTACAGATTTATAAAAATTTCTCCATCTATGAACAAATGACAGAAATATGGATTAGTTTACCTTATTCGAAATGAAATTCTCTACAAAATGCACATTATGAATTTCCAATAACAGGAAATTTTTTTTTTCAAAAATTGACAGTACCGGCCGGCCCTTGGGATTTTGAAAAATGAAAATTTGGACAGATTAATGGAAATTTCTCCATCTATGAACAAATGACAGAAATATGGATTAGTTTACCTTATTCGAAATGAAATTCTCTACTGAACATTATGAATTTCCAATAACATGAAAAAAGTTTTTTTTCAAAAATTGACAGTACCGGCCCTCGGGATTTTGAAACATGAAAATTTGGAAAGATTAATGGAAATTTCTCCATCTATGAACAAATGACAGAAATATGGATTAGTTTACCTTATTCGAAATGAAATTCCCTACAAAATCCACATTATGAATTTCCAATAGCATGAAAAAAGTTTTTTTTCAAAAATTGACAGTACGAGCCTTGGGATTTTGAAACATGAAAATTTGGACAGATTTATGGAAATTTCTCTGTCTATGAACAAATGACAGAAATATGGATTAGTTTACCTTATTCGAAATCAAATTCTCTACAAAATGCACATTATTAATTTTTGATAGCATGAAAAAAAAAAATTTCAAAAATTGACAGTACCGGCCCTCGAGATTTTGAAACATGAAAATTTGGACAGATTAATGGAAATTTCTCCATCTATGAACAAATGACAGAAATATGGATTAGTTTACCTAATTCGAAATGAAATTCTCTACAAAATGAACATTATGAATTTCCAATAGCATGAAAAAAGTTTTTTTTCAAAAATTGACAGTACGAGCCTTGGGATTTTGAAACATGAAAATTTGGACAGATTTATGGAAATTTTCTGTCTATGAACAAATGACAGAAATATGGATTAGTTTACCTTATTCGAAATGAAATTCTCTACAAAATGCATGTTATGAATTTCCAATAGCATGAAAAAAGTTTTTTTCAAAAATTGACAGTAATTGTGATTCGGCCCTTATGATTTTGAAACATGAAAATTTGGACAGATTTATGGAAATTTCTCTGTCTATGAACAAATGACAGAAATATGGATTAGTTTACCTTATTCGAAATGAAATTCTCTACAAAATGCATATTATGAATTTCCAATAGCATGAAAAAAGTTTTTTTCAAAAATTGACAGTACCGGCCCTTGCAATTTTATTTTTACAGATTTATGGAAATTTCTCCACCTATGAACAAATGACAGAAATATGGATTAGTTTACCTTATTCGAAATGAAATTCTCTACAAAATCCACATTATGAATTTCCAATAGCATGAAAAAAGTTTTTTTCAAAAATTGACAGTACCGGCCCTCGGGATTTTGAAACATGAAAATTTAGACAGATTAATGGAAATTTCTCCATCTATGAACAAATGACAGAAATATGTATTAGTTTACCTTATTCGAAATGAAATTCTCTACAAAATGCACATTATGAATTTCCAATAACATGAAATTTTTTTTTTCAAAAATTGACAGTACCGGCCCTCGGGATTTTAAACATGAAAATTTGGACAGATTAATGGAAATTTCTCCATCTATGAACAAATGACAGAAATATGGATTAGTTTACCTTATTCGAAATGAAATTCTCTACAAAATGCACATTATGAATTTCCAATAGCATGAAAAAAGTTTTTTTCAAAAATTGACAGTACCGGCCGGCCCTTGGGATTTTGAAAAATGAAAATTTGGACAGATTAATGGAAATTTTCTGTCTATGAACAAATCACAGAAATATGGATTAGTTTACCTTATTCGAAATGAAATTCTCTACAAAATGCATGTTATGAATTTCCAATAGCATGAAAAAGTTTTTTTCAAAAATTGACAGTAATTGTGATTCGGCCCTTATGATTTTGAAACATGAAAATTTGGACAGATTTATGGAAATTTCTCTGTCTATGAACAAATGACAGAAATATGGATTAGTTTACCTTATTCGAAATGAAATTCTCTACAAAATGCATATTATGAATTTCCAATAGCATGAAAAAAGTTTTTTTCAAAAATTGACAGTACCGGCCCTTGCAATTTTATTTTTACAGATTTATGGAAATTTCTCCATCTATGAACAAATGACAGAAATATGGATTAGTTTACCTTATTCGAAATGAAATTCTCTACAAAATGCATATTATGAATTTTCAATAGCATGAAAAAAGTTTCTTTCAAAAATTGACAGTACCGGCCCTCGCAATTTTATTTCGACAGATCTATGGAAATTTCTCCATCTATGAACAAATGACAGAAAAATGGATTAGTTTACCTTATTCGAAATGAAATTCTCTACAAAATGAACATTATGAATTTCCAATAGCATGAAAAAAGTTTTTTTTCAAAAATTGACAGTACGAGCCTTGGGATTTTGAAACATGAAAATTTGGACAAATTTATGGAAATTTCTCCGTCTATGAACAAATGACAGAAATATGGATTAGTTTACCTTATTCGAAATGAAATTCTCTACAAAATGCATATTATGAATTTCCAATAGCATGAAAAAAAAAATTTCAAAAATTGACAGTACCGGCCCTCGGGATTTTGAAACATGAAAATTTGGACAGATTAATGGAAATTTCTCCATCTATGAACAAATGACAGAAATATGGATTAGTTTTATTTATTCGAAATGAAATTCTCTACAAAATGGACATTATGAATTTCAAATAACATGAAAAAAGTTTTTTTTCAAAAATTGACAGTACCGGCCGGCCCTCTGGATTTTGAAAAATGAAAATTTGGACAGTTTAATGGAAATTTCTCCATCTATGAACAAATGACAGAAATATGGATTAGTTTACCTTATTCGAAATGAAATTCTCTACAAAATGGACATTATGAATTTCAAATAACATGAAAAAAGTTTCTTTCAAAAATTGACAGTACCAGCCCTTGCAATTTTATTTTGACAGATCTATGGAAATTTCTCCATCTATGAACAAATGACAGAAAAATGGATTAGTTTACCTTATTCGAAATGAAATTCTCTACAAAATGGACATTATGAATTTCAAATAACATGAAAAAAGTTTTTTTCCAAAATTTACAGTACCGGCCGGCCCTCTGGATTTTGAAAAATGAAAATTTGGACAGATTAATGGAAATTTCTCCATCTATGAACAAATGACAGAAATATGGATTAGTTTACCTTATTCGAAATGAAATTCTCTACAAAATCGACATTATGAATTTCAAATAACATGAAAAAAGTTTTTTTTCAAAAATTGACAGTACGAGCCTTGGGATTTTGAAACATGAAAATTTGGACAGATTTATGGAAATTTCTCCGTCTATGAACAAATGACAGAAATATGGATTAGTTTACCTTATTCGAAATGAAATTCTCTACAAAATGCATATTATGAATTTTCAATAGCATGAAAAAAGTTTCTTTCAAAAATTGACAGTACCGGCCGGCCCTTGCAATTTTATTTCGACAGATCTATGGAAATTTCTCCATCTATGAACAAATGACAGGAAAATGGATTAGTTTACCTTATTCGAAATGAAATTCTCTACAAAATGCATATTATGAATTTCCAATAGCATGAAAAAAAAAAATTTCAAAAATTGACAGTACCGGCCCTCGGGATTTTGAAACATGAAAATTTGGACAGATTAATGGAAATTTCTCCATCTATGAACAAATGACAGAAATATGGATTAGTTTTATTTATTCGAAATGAAATTCTCTACAAAATGGACATTATGAATTTCAAATAACATGAAAAAAGTTTTTTTTCAAAAATTGACAGTACCGGCCGGCCCTCTGGATTTTGAAAAATGAAAATTTGGACAGTTTAATGGAAATTTCTCCATCTATGAACAAATGACAGAAATATGGATTAGTTTACCTTATTCGAAATGAAATTCTCTACAAAATGCATATTATGAATTTCCAATAGCATGAAAAAAATTTTTTTCAAAAATTGACAGTACCGGCGGCCCTTGGGATTTTGAAATGTGAAAATTTGGACAGTATTATAGAAATTTCTCCGTCTAGGAACAAATGACAGAAATATGGATTAGTTTACCTTATTCGAAATGAAATTCCCTACAAAATGCACATTATGAATTTCCAATAGCATGAAATTTTTTTTTTTCAAAAATTGACAGTACCGGGTCCTTGCAATTTTATTTTGACAGATTTATGAAAATTTCTCCGTCTGTGAACAATTGACAGAAATATGGATTAGTTTACCTTATTTGAAATGAAATTCAATACAAAAAGCGAACACTATGAATTTGCAATAACATGAAAAAAGTTTTTTTCAAAAATTGACAGTATCTGCAAGTTTATTTGGACAGATTTATGGAAATTTCTCTGTCTATGAACAAAGGAGAGAAATATGTTTGGGTTTACCTTATTCGAAATGAAATTCTCTACAAAATGCAAATTATTAATTTTCGATAGCATGAAAAAAGTTTTTTTCAAAAATTGACAGTACCGGGCCCTTGCAATTTTATTTTTACAGATTTATGGAAATTTCTCCATCTATGAACAAATGACAGAAATATGGATTAGTTTACCTTATTTGAAATGAAATTCCCTACAAAATGCACATTATGAATTTCCAATAGCATGAAAAAAGTTTTTTTCAAAAATTGACAGTACGAGTCCTTGGGATTTTGAAACATGAAAATTTGGACAGATTTATGGAAATATCTCTGTCTATGAACAAATGACAGAAATACGGATTAGTTTACCTTATTCGAAATGAAATTCTCTACAAAATTAACATTATGAATTTGCAATAACATGAAAAAAGTTTTTTTCAAAAATTGACAGTACCGGCCGGCCCTCGGGATTTTGAAAAATGAAAATTTGGACAGATTAATGGAAATTTCTCCATCTATGAACAAATGACAGAAATATGGATTAGTTTACCTTATTCGAAATGAAATTCTCTACAAAATGAACATTATGAATTTCCAATAGCATGAAAAAAGTTTTTTTTCAAAAATTGACAGTACGAGCCTTGGGATTTTGAAACATGAAAATTTGGACAGATTTATGGAAATTTCTCCGTCTATGAACAAATGACAGAAATATGGATTAGTTTACCTTATTCGAAATGAAATTCTCTACAAAATGCATATTATGCATTTTCAATAGCATGAAAAAAGTTTCTTTCAAAAATTGACAGTACCGGCCCTTGCAATTTTATTTCGACAGATCTATGGAAATTTCTCCATCTATGAACAAATGACAGAAAAATGGATTAGTTTACCTTATTCGAAATGAAATTCTCTACAAAATGCATATTATGAATTTCCAATAGCATGAAAAAAATTTTTTTCAAAAATTGAGAGTACCGGCGGCCCTTGGGATTTTGAAACGTGAAAATTTGGACAGATTTATAGAAATTTCTCCGTCTAGGAACAAATGACAGAAATATGGATTAGTTTACCTTATTCGAAATGAAATTCCCTACAAAATGCACATTATGAATTTCCAATAGCATGAAATTTTTTTTTTTCAAAAATTGACAGTACAGGGTCCTTGCAATTTTATTTTGACAGATTTATGAAAATTTCTCCGTCTGTGAACAATTGACAGAAATATGGATTAGTTTACCTTATTTGAAATGAAATTCCCTACAAAAAGCGAACACTATGAATTTGCAATAACATGAAAAAAGTTTTTTTCAAAAATTGACAGTACCGGCCGGCCTTCGGGATTTTGAAAAATGAAAATTTGGACAGATTTATGGAAATTTCTCTGTCTATGAACAAATGACAGAAATATGGATTAGTTTACCTTATTCGAAATGAAATTCTCTACAAAATGTATGTTATGAATTTCCAATAGCATGAAAAAAGTTTTTTCCAAAAATTGACAGTATGAACAAATGACAGAAAAATGGATTAGTTTACCTTATTCGAAATGAAATTCTCTACAAAATGAACATTATGAATTTCCAATAACATGAAAAAAGTTTTTTTCAAAAATTGACAGTACCGGCCGGCCCTCGGGATTTTGCAAAATGAAAATTTGGACAGATTAATGGAAATTTCTCCATCTATGAACAAATGACAGAAATATGGATTAGTTTACCTTATTCGAAATGAAATTCTCTACAAAATGAACATTATGAATTTCCAATAACATGAAAAAAGTTTTTTTCAAAAATTGACAGTACCGGCCGGCCCTCGGGATTTTGAAAAATGAAAATTTGGACAGATTAATGGAAATTTATCTATGAACAAAAAAAATCTATGAACAAATGACAGAAATATGGATTAGTTTACCTTATTCGAAATGAAATTCTCTACAAAATGAACATTATTAATTTTCGATAGCATGAAAAATGTTTTTTTCAAAAATTGACAGTATCGGCCCTTGCAATTTTATTTTTACAGATTTATGGAAATTTCTCCATCTATGAACAAATGACAGAAATATGGATTAGTTTACCTTATTCGAAATGAAATTCTCTACAAAATGCATGTTATGAATTTCCAATAGCATGAAAAATGTTTTTTTCAAAAATTGACAGTATGAACAAATGACAGAAAAATGGATTAGTTTACCTTATTCGAAATGAAATTCTCTACAAAATGAACATTATGAATTTCCAATAGCATGAAAAATTTTTTTTTCAAAAATTGACAGTACCGGCCCTTGCAATTTTATTTTGACAGATTTATGGAAATTTCTCCGTCTGTGAACAATTGACAGAAATATGGATTAGTTTACCTTATTTGAAATGAAATTCTCTACAAAATGCACATTATTAATTTTTGATAGCATCAAAAAAAAAATTTTCAAAAATTGTCAATAACCCTTGCAATTTTATTTTTACAGATTTATAGAAATTTCTCCATCTATGAAGAAATGACAGAAATATGGATTAGTTTACCTTATTCGAAATGAAATTCTCTACAAAATGCATATTATGAATTTCCAATAGCATGAAAAAAGTTTTTTTCAAAAATTGACAGTACGAGTCCTTGGGATTTTGAAACATGAAAATTTGGACAGATTTATGGAAATATCTCTGTCTATGAACAAATGACAGAAATACGGATTAGTTTACCTTATTCGAAATGAAATTCTCTACAAAATTAACATTATGAATTTGCAATAACATGAAAAAAGTTTTTTTCAAAAATTGACAGTACCGGCCGGCCCTCGGGATTTTGAAAAATGAAAATTTGGACAGATTAATGGAAATTTCTCCATCTATGAACAAATGACAGAAATATGGATTAGTTTACCTTATTCGAAATGAAATTCTCTACAAAATGAACATTATGAATTTCCAATAGCATGAAAAAAGTTTTTATTCAAAAATTGACAGTACGAGCGAGCTCTTGGGATTTTGAAACATGAAAATTTGGACAGATTTATTGAAATTTCTCCGTCTATGAACAAATGACAGAAATATGGATTAGTTTACCTTATTCGAAATGAAATTCCCTACAAAATGCACATTATGAATTTCCAATAGCATGCAAATTTTTTTTTTCAAAAATTGACAGTACCGGGCCCTTGCAATTTTATTTTGACAGATTTATGGAAATTTCTCAGTCTATGAACAAATGACAGAAATATGGATTAGTTTACCTTATTTGAAATGAAATTCCCTACAAAATGCACATTATGAATTTGCAATAGCATGAAAAAAGTTTTTTTAAAAAATTGACAGTACCGGCCCTCGCAATTTTATTTGGACAGATTTATGGAAATTTCTCCGTCTATGAACAAATGACAGAAATATGGATTAGTTTACCTTATTCGAAATGAAATTCCCTACAAAATGCACATTATGAATTTCCAATAGCATGCAAATTTTTTTTTTCAAAAATTGACAGTACCGGGCCCTTGCAATTTTATTTTGACAGATTTATGGAAATTTCTCAGTCTATGAACAAATGAGAGAAATATGGATTAGTTTACCTTATTCGAAATAAATTCTCTACAAAATGAACATTGTGAATTTCCAATAGCATGAAAAAAAAATTTTTCAAAAATTGACAGTACGAGCCCTTGGGATTTTGAAACATGAAAATTTGGACAGATTTATGGAAATTTCTCTGTCTATGAACAGATGACAGAAATATGGATTAGTTTACCTTATTCGAAATGAAATTCTCTACAAAATGAACATTATGAATTTCCAATAGCATGAAAAAAGTTTTTTTTCAAAAATTGACAGTACGAGCGAGCTCTTGGGATTTTGAAACATGAAAATTTGGACAGATTTATGGAAATTTCTCCGTCTATGAACAAATGACAGAAATATGGATTAGTTTACCTTATTCGAAATGAAATTCCCTAAAAATGCACATTATGAATTTCCAATAGCATGAAAATTTTTTTTTCAGAAATTGACAGTACCGGGTCCTTGCAATTTTATTTTGACAGATTTATGAAAATTTCTCCGTCTGTGAACAATTGTCAGAAATATGGATTAGTTTACCTTATTTGAAATGAAATTCCCTACAAAATGCGAACATTATGAATTTGCAATAACATGAAAAAAGTTTTTTTCAAAAATTGACAGTACCGGCCGGCCCTCGGGATTTTGAAAAATCAAAATTTGGACAGATTTATGGAAATTTCTCTCTCTATGAACAAATGACAGAAATATGGATTAGTTTACCTTATTCGAAATGAAATTCTTTACAAAATGCACATTATTAATTTTTGATAGCATCAAAAAAAAAAATTTTCAAAAATTGTCAATAACCCTTGCAATTTTATTTTTACAGATTTATAGAAATTTCTCCATCTATGAAGAAATGACAGAAATATGGATTAGTTTACCTTATTCAAAATGAAATTCTCTACAAAATGCACATTATGAATTTCCAATAACATGAAATTTTTTTTTTCAAAAATTGACAGTACCGGACCTCGGGATTTTGAAACATGAAAATTTGGACAGTTTAATGGAAATTTCTCCATCTATGAACAAATGACAGAAATATGGATTAGTTTACCTTATTCGAAATGAAATTGTCTACAAAATGAACATTATGAATTTCCAATAGCATGAAAAAAAATTTTTTCAAAAATTGACAGTACCGGCGGCCCTTGGGATTTTGAAACGTGAAAATTTGGACAGATTTATAGAAATTTCTCCGTCTGTGAACAATTGACAGAAATATGGATTAGTTTACCTTATTTGAAATGAAATTCCCTACAAAAAGCGAACACTATGAATTTGCAATAACATGAAAAAAGTTTTTTTCAAAAATTGACAGTACCGGCCGGCCTTCGGGATTTTGAAAAATGAAAATTTGGACAGATTTATGGAAATTTCTCTGTCTATGAACAAATGACAGAAATATGGATTAGTTTACCTTATTCGAAATGAAATTCTTTACAAAATGCACATTATTAATTTTTGATAGCATCAAAAAAAAAAATTTTCAAAAATTGTCAATAACCCTTGCAATTTTATTTTTACAGATTTATAGAAATTTCTCCATCTATGAAGAAATGACAGAAATATGGATTAGTTTACCTTATTCGAAATGAAATTCTCTACAAAATGCATATTATGAATTTCCAATAGCATGAAAAAAAATTTTTTCAAAAATTGACAGTACCGGCGGCCCTTGGGATTTTGAAACGTGAAAATTTGGACAGATTTATAGAAATTTCTCCGTCTAGGAACAAATGACAGAAATATGGATTAGTTTACCTTATTCGAAATGAAATTCCCTACAAAATGCACATTATGAATTTCCAATAGCATGAAATTTTTTTTTTTCAAAAATTGACAGTATCGGGTCCTTGCAATTTTATTTTGACAGATTTATGAAAATTTCTCCGTCTGTGAACAATTGACAGAAATATGGATTAGTTTACCTTATTTGAAATGAAATTCCCTACAAAAAGCGAACACTATGAATTTGCAATAACATGAAAAAAGTTTTTTTCAAAAATTGACAGTACCGGCCGGCCTTCGGGATTTTGAAAAATGAAAATTTGGACAGATTTATGGAAATTTCTCTGTCTATGAACAAATGACAGAAATATGGATTAGTTTACCTTATTCGAAATGAAATTCTTTACAAAATGCACATTATTAATTTTTGATAGCATCAAAAAAAAAAATTTTCAAAAATTGTCAATAACCCTTGCAATTTTATTTTTACAGATTTATAGAAATTTCTCCATCTATGAAGAAATGACAGAAATATGGATTAGTTTACCTTATTCGAAATGAAATTCTCTACAAAATGCATATTATGAATTTCCAATAGCATGAAAAAAGTTTTTTTCAAAAATTGACAGTATCTGCAAGTTTATTTGGACAGATTTATGGAAATTTCTCTGTCTATGAACAAAGGAGAGAAATATGTTTGGGTTTACCTTATTCGAAATGAAATTCTCTACAAAATGCAAATTATTAATTTTCGATAGCATGAAAAAAGTTTTTTTCAAAAATTGACAGTACCGGGCCCTTGCAATTTTATTTTTACAGATTTATGGAAATTTCTCCATCTATGAACAAATGACAGAAATATGGATTAGTTTACCTTATTTGAAATGAAATTCCCTACAAAATGCACATTATGAATTTCCAATAGCATGAAAAAAGTTTTTTTCAAAAATTGACAGTACGAGTCCTTGGGATTTTGAAACATGAAAATTTGGACAGATTTATGGAAATTTCTCCATCTATGAACAAATGACAGAAATATGGATTAGTTTACCTTATTCGAAATGAAATTCTCCACAAAATGGACATTATGAATTTCAAATAACATGAAAAAAGTTTCTTTCAAAAATTGACAGTACCGGCCCTTGCAATTTTATTTTGACAGATCTATGGAAATTTCTCCATCTATGAACAAATGACAGAAAAATGGATTAGTTTACCTTATTCGAAATGAAATTCTCTACAAAATGGACATTATGATTTTCAAATAACATGAAAAAAGTTTTTTTCCAAAATTTACAGTACCGGCCGGCCCTCTGGATTTTGAAAAATGAAAATTTGGACAGATTAATGGAAATTTCTGCATCTATGAACAAATGACAGAAATATGGATTAGTTTACCTTATTCGAAATGAAATTCTCTACAAAATCGACATTATGAATTTCAAATAACATGAAAAAAGTTTTTTTTCAAAAATTGACAGTACGAGCCTTGGGATTTTGAAACATGAAAATTTGGACAGATTTATGGAAATTTCTCCGTCTATGAACAAATGACAGAAATATGGATTAGTTTACCTTATTCGAAATGAAATTCCCTACAAAATGCACATTATGAATTTCCAATAGCATGCAAATTTTTTTTTTCAAAAATTGACAGTACCGGGCCCTTGCAATTTTATTTTGACAGATTTATGGAAATTTCTCAGTCTATGAACAAATGACAGAAATATGGATTAGTTTACCTTATTTGAAATGAAATTCCCTACAAAATGCACATTATGAATTTGCAATAGCATGAAAAAAGTTTTTTTAAAAAATTGACAGTACCGGCCCTCGCAATTTTATTTGGACAGATTTATGGAAATTTCTCTGTCCATGAACAAATGAGAGAAATATGGATTAGTTTACCTTATTCGAAATAAATTCTCTACAAAATGAACATTGTGAATTTCCAATAGCATGAAAAAAAAATTTTTCAAAAATTGACAGTACGAGCCCTTGGGATTTTGAAACATGAAAATTTGGACAGATTTATGGAAATTTCTCTGTCTATGAACAGATGACAGAAATATGGATTAGTTTACCTTATTCGAAATGAAATTCTCTACAAAATGAACATTATGAATTTCCAATAGCATGAAAAAAGTTTTTTTTCAAAAATTGACAGTACGAGCGAGCTCTTGGGATTTTGAAACATGAAAATTTGGACAGATTTATGGAAATTTCTCCGTCTATGAACAAATGACAGAAATATGGATTAGTTTACCTTATTCGAAATGAAATTCCCTAAAAATGCACATTATGAATTTCCAATAGCATGAAAATTTTTTTTTCAGAAATTGACAGTACCGGGTCCTTGCAATTTTATTTTGACAGATTTATGAAAATTTCTCCGTCTGTGAACAATTGTCAGAAATATGGATTAGTTTACCTTATTTGAAATGAAATTCCCTACAAAATGCGAACATTATGAATTTGCAATAACATGAAAAAAGTTTTTTTCAAAAATTGACAGTACCGGCCGGCCCTCGGGATTTTGAAAAATGAAAATTTGGACAGATTTATGGAAATTTCTCTCTCTATGAACAAATGACAGAAATATGGATTAGTTTACCTTATTCGAAATGAAATTCTTTACAAAATGCACATTATTAATTTTTGATAGCATCAAAAAAAAAAATTTTCAAAAATTGTCAATAACCCTTGCAATTTTATTTTTACAGATTTATAGAAATTTCTCCATCTATGAAGAAATGACAGAAATATGGATTAGTTTACCTTATTCAAAATGAAATTCTCTACAAAATGCACATTATGAATTTCCAATAACATGAAATTTTTTTTTTCAAAAATTGACAGTACCGGACCTCGGGATTTTGAAACATGAAAATTTGGACAGTTTAATGGAAATTTCTCCATCTATGAACAAATGACAGAAATATGGATTAGTTTACCTTATTCGAAATGAAATTCTCCACAAAATGGACTTTATGAATTTCAAATAACATGAAAAAAGTTTCTTTCAAAAATTGACAGTACCGGCCCTTGCAATTTTATTTTGACAGATCTATGGAAATTTCTCCATCTATGAACAAATGACAGAAAAATGGATTAGTTTACCTTATTCGAAATGAAATTCTCTACAAAATGGACATTATGATTTTCAAATAACATGAAAAAAGTTTTTTTCCAAAATTTACAGTACCGGCCGGCCCTCTGGATTTTGAAAAATGAAAATTTGGACAGATTAATGGAAATTTCTGCATCTATGAACAAATGACAGAAATATGGATTAGTTTACCTTATTCGAAATGAAATTCTCTACAAAATCGACATTATGAATTTCAAATAACATGAAAAAAGTTTTTTTTCAAAAATTGACAGTACGAGCCTTGGGATTTTGAAACATTTCTCCGTCTATGAACAAATGACAGAAATATGGATTAGTTTACCTTATTCGAAATGAAATTCCCTACAAAATGCACATTATGAATTTCCAATAGCATGCAAATTTTTTTTTTCAAAAATTGACAGTACCGGGCCCTTGCAATTTTATTTTGACAGATTTATGGAAATTTCTCAGTCTATGAACAAATGACAGAAATATGGATTAGTTTACCTTATTTGAAATGAAATTCCCTACAAAATGCACATTATGAATTTGCAATAGCATGAAAAAAGTTTTTTTAAAAAATTGACAGTACCGGCCCTCGCAATTTTATTTGGACAGATTTATGGAAATTTCTCTGTCCATGAACAAATGAGAGAAATATGGATTAGTTTACCTTATTCGAAATAAATTCTCTACAAAATGAACATTATTAATTTTTGATAGCATCAAAAAAAAAAATTTTCAAAAATTGTCAATAACCCTTGCAATTTTATTTTTACAGATTTATAGAAATTTCTCCATCTATGAAGAAATGACAGAAATATGGATTAGTTTACCTTATTCAAAATGAAATTCTCTACAAAATGCACATTATGAATTTTTGATAGCATCAAAAAAAAAAATTTTCAAAAATTGTCAATAACCCTTGCAATTTTATTTTTACAGATTTATAGAAATTTCTCCATCTATGAAGAAATGACAGAAATATGGATTAGTTTACCTTATTCAAAATGAAATTCTCTACAAAATGCACATTATGAATTTCCAATAACATGAAATTTTTTTTTTCAAAAATTGACAGTACCGGACCTCGGGATTTTGAAACATGAAAATTTGGACAGTTTAATGGAAATTTCTCCATCTATGAACAAATGACAGAAATATGGATTAGTTTACCTTATTCGAAATGAAATTCTCCACAAAATGGACATTATGAATTTCAAATAACATGAAAAAAGTTTCTTTCAAAAATTGACAGTACCGGCCCTTGCAATTTTATTTTGACAGATCTATGGAAATTTCTCCATCTATGAACAAATGACAGAAAAATGGATTAGTTTACCTTATTCGAAATGAAATTCTCTACAAAATGGACATTATGATTTTCAAATAACATGAAAAAAGTTTTTTTCCAAAATTTACAGTACCGGCCGGCCCTCTGGATTTTGAAAAATGAAAATTTGGACAGATTAATGGAAATTTCTGCATCTATGAACAAATGACAGAAATATGGATTAGTTTACCTTATTCGAAATGAAATTCTCTACAAAATCGACATTATGAATTTCAAATAACATGAAAAAAGTTTTTTTTCAAAAATTGACAGTACGAGCCTTGGGATTTTGAAACATGAAAATTTGGACAGATTTATGGAAATTTCTCCGTCTATGAACAAATGACAGAAATATGGATTAGTTTACCTTATTCGAAATGAAATTCTCTACAAAATGCATATTATGAATTTTCAATAGCATGAAAAAAGTTTCTTTCAAAAATTGACAGTACCGGCCCTCGGGATTTTGAAACATGAAAATTTGGACAGATTAATGGAAATTTCTCCATCTATGAACAAATGACAGAAATATGGATTAGTTTTATTTATTCGAAATGAAATTCTCTACAAAATGGACATTATGAATTTCAAATAACATGAAAAAAGTTTTTTTTCAAAAATTGACAGTACCGGCCGGCCCTCTGGATTTTGAAAAATGAAAATTTGGACAGTTTAATGGAAATTTCTCCATCTATGAACAAATGACAGAAATATGGATTAGTTTACCTTATTCGAAATGAAATTCTCTACAAAATGGACATTATGAATTTCAAATAACATGAAAAAAGTTTCTTTCAAAAATTGACAGTACCGGCCCTTGCAATTTTATTTTGACAGATCTATGGAAATTTCTCCATCTATGAACAAATGACAGAAAAATGGATTAGTTTACCTTATTCGAAATGAAATTCTCTACAAAATGGACATTATGAATTTCCAATAACATGAAATTTTTTTTTTCAAAAATTGACAGTACCGGACCTCGGGATTTTGAAACATGAAAATTTGGACAGTTTAATGGAAATTTCTCCATCTATGAACAAATGACAGAAATATGGATTAGTTTACCTTATTCGAAATGAAATTCTCCACAAAATGGACATTATGAATTTCAAATAACATGAAAAAAGTTTCTTTCAAAAATTGACAGTACCGGCCCTTGCAATTTTATTTTGACAGATCTATGGAAATTTCTCCATCTATGAACAAATGACAGAAAAATGGATTAGTTTACCTTATTCGAAATGAAATTCTCTACAAAATGGACATTATGATTTTCAAATAACATGAAAAAAGTTTTTTTCCAAAATTTACAGTACCGGCCGGCCCTCTGGATTTTGAAAAATGAAAATTTGGACAGATTAATGGAAATTTCTGCATCTATGAACAAATGACAGAAATATGGATTAGTTTACCTTATTCGAAATGAAATTCTCTACAAAATCGACATTATGAATTTCAAATAACATGAAAAAAGTTTTTTTTCAAAAATTGACAGTACGAGCCTTGGGATTTTGAAACATGAAAATTTGGACAGATTTATGGAAATTTCTCCGTCTATGAACAAATGACAGAAATATGGATTAGTTTACCTTATTCGAAATGAAATTCTCTACAAAATGCATATTATGAATTTTCAATAGCATGAAAAAAGTTTCTTTCAAAAATTGACAGTACCGGCCGGCCCTTGCAATTTTATTTCGACAGATCTATGGAAATTTCTCCATCTATGAACAAATGACAGGAAAATGGATTAGTTTACCTTATTCGAAATGAAATTCTCTACAAAATGCATATTATGAATTTCCAATAGCATGAAAAAAATTTTTTTCAAAAATTGACAGTACCGGCGGCCCTTGGGATTTTGAAACGTGAAAATTTGGACAGATTTATAGAAATTTCTCCGTCTAGGAACAAATGACAGAAATATGGATTAGTTTACCTTATTCGAAATGAAATTCCCTACAAAATGCACATTATGAATTTCCAATAGCATGAAATTTTTTTTTTTCAAAAATTGACAGTACCGGGTCCTTGCAATTTTATTTTGACAGATTTATGAAAATTTCTCCGTCTGTGAACAATTGACAGAAATATGGATTAGTTTACCTTATTTGAAATGAAATTCCCTACAAAAAGCGAACACTATGAATTTGCAATAACATGAAAAAAGTTTTTTTCAAAAATTGACAGTACCGGCCGGCCTTCGGGATTTTGAAAAATGAAAATTTGGACAGATTTATGGAAATTTCTCTGTCTATGAACAAATGACAGAAATATGGATTAGTTTACCTTATTCGAAATGAAATTCTTTACAAAATGCACATTATTAATTTTTGATAGCATCAAAAAAAAAAATTTTCAAAAATTGTCAATAACCCTTGCAATTTTATTTTTACAGATTTATAGAAATTTCTCCATCTATGAAGAAATGACAGAAATATGGATTAGTTTACCTTATTCGAAATGAAATTCTCTACAAAATGCATATTATGAATTTCCAATAGCATGAAAAAAGTTTTTTTCAAAAATTGACAGTATCTGCAAGTTTATTTGGACAGATTTATGGAAATTTCTATGTCTATGAACAAAGGAGAGAAATATGTTTGGGTTTACCTTATTCAAAATGAAATTCTCTACAAAATGCAAATTATTAATTTTCGATAGCATGAAAAAAGTTTTTTTCAAAAATTGACAGTACCGGGCCCTTGCAATTTTATTTTTACAGATTTATGGAAATTTCTCCATCTATGAACAAATGACAGAAATATGGATTAGTTTACCTTATTTGAAATGAAATTCCCTACAAAATGCACATTATGAATTTCCAATAGCATGAAAAAAGTTTTTTTCAAAAATTGACAGTACGAGTCCTTGGGATTTTGAAACATGAAAATTTGGACAGATTTATGGAAATATCTCTGTCTATGAACAAATGACAGAAATACGGATTAGTTTACCTTATTCGAAATGAAATTCTCTACAAAATTAACATTATGAATTTGCAATAACATGAAAAAAGTTTTTTTCAAAAATTGACAGTACCGGCCGGCCCTCGGGATTTTGAAAAATGAAAATTTGGACAGATTAATGGAAATTTCTCCATCTATGAACAAATGACAGAAATATGGATTAGTTTACCTTATTCGAAATGAAATTCTCTACAAAATGAACATTATGAATTTCCAATAGCATGAAAAAAGTTTTTATTCAAAAATTGACAGTACGAGCGAGCTCTTGGGATTTTGAAACATGAAAATTTGGACAGATTTATTGAAATTTCTCCGTCTATGAACAAATGACAGAAATATGGATTAGTTTACCTTATTCGAAATGAAATTCCCTACAAAATGCACATTATGAATTTCCAATAGCATGCAAATTTTTTTTTTCAAAAATTGACAGTACCGGGCCCTTGCAATTTTATTTTGACAGATTTATGGAAATTTCTCAGTCTATGAACAAATGACAGAAATATGGATTAGTTTACCTTATTTGAAATGAAATTCCCTACAAAATGCACATTATGAATTTGCAATAGCATGAAAAAAGTTTTTTTAAAAAATTGACAGTACCGGCCCTCGCAATTTTATTTGGACAGATTTATGGAAATTTCTCTGTCCATGAACAAATGAGAGAAATATGGATTAGTTTACCTTATTCGAAATAAATTCTCTACAAAATGAACATTGTGAATTTCCAATAGCATGAAAAAAAAATTTTTCAAAAATTGACAGTACGAGCCCTTGGGATTTTGAAACATGAAAATTTGGACAGATTTATGGAAATTTCTCTGTCTATGAACAGATGACAGAAATATGGATTAGTTTACCTTATTCGAAATGAAATTCTCTACAAAATGAACATTATGAATTTCCAATAGCATGAAAAAAGTTTTTTTTCAAAAATTGACAGTACGAGCGAGCTCTTGGGATTTTGAAACATGAAAATTTGGACAGATTTATGGAAATTTCTCCGTCTATGAACAAATGACAGAAATATGGATTAGTTTACCTTATTCGAAATGAAATTCCCTAAAAATGCACATTATGAATTTCCAATAGCATGAAAATTTTTTTTTCAGAAATTGACAGTACCGGGTCCTTGCAATTTTATTTTGACAGATTTATGAAAATTTCTCCGTCTGTGAACAATTGTCAGAAATATGGATTAGTTTACCTTATTTGAAATGAAATTCCCTACAAAATGCGAACATTATGAATTTGCAATAACATGAAAAAAGTTTTTTTCAAAAATTGACAGTACCGGCCGGCCCTCGGGATTTTGAAAAATGAAAATTTGGACAGATTTATGGAAATTTCTCTCTCTATGAACAAATGACAGAAATATGGATTAGTTTACCTTATTCGAAATGAAATTCTTTACAAAATGCACATTATTAATTTTTGATAGCATCAAAAAAAAAAATTTTCAAAAATTGTCAATAACCCTTGCAATTTTATTTTTACAGATTTATAGAAATTTCTCCATCTATGAAGAAATGACAGAAATATGGATTAGTTTACCTTATTCAAAATGAAATTCTCTACAAAATGCACATTATGAATTTCCAATAACATGAAATTTTTTTTTTCAAAAATTGACAGTACCGGACCTCGGGATTTTGAAACATGAAAATTTGGACAGTTTAATGGAAATTTCTCCATCTATGAACAAATGACAGAAATATGGATTAGTTTACCTTATTCGAAATGAAATTCTCCACAAAATGGACATTATGAATTTCAAATAACATGAAAAAAGTTTCTTTCAAAAATTGACAGTACCGGCCCTTGCAATTTTATTTTGACAGATCTATGGAAATTTCTCCATCTATGAACAAATGACAGAAAAATGGATTAGTTTACCTTATTCGAAATGAAATTCTCTACAAAATGGACATTATGATTTTCAAATAACATGAAAAAAGTTTTTTTCCAAAATTTACAGTACCGGCCGGCCCTCTGGATTTTGAAAAATGAAAATTTGGACAGATTAATGGAAATTTCTGCATCTATGAACAAATGACAGAAATATGGATTAGTTTACCTTATTCGAAATGAAATTCTCTACAAAATCGACATTATGAATTTCAAATAACATGAAAAAAGTTTTTTTTCAAAAATTGACAGTACGAGCCTTGGGATTTTGAAACATGAAAATTTGGACAGATTTATGGAAATTTCTCCGTCTATGAACAAATGACAGAAATATGGATTAGTTTACCTTATTCGAAATGAAATTCTCTACAAAATGCATATTATGAATTTTCAATAGCATGAAAAAAGTTTCTTTCAAAAATTGACAGTACCGGCCGGCCCTTGCAATTTTATTTCGACAGATCTATGGAAATTTCTCCATCTATGAACAAATGACAGGAAAATGGATTAGTTTACCTTATTCGAAATGAAATTCTCTACAAAATGCATATTATGAATTTCCAATAGCATGAAAAAAAAAAATTTCAAAAATTGACAGTACCGGCCCTCGGGATTTTGAAACATGAAAATTTGGACAGATTAATGGAAATTTCTCCATCTATGAACAAATGACAGAAATATGGATTAGTTTTATTTATTCGAAATGAAATTCTCTACAAAATGGACATTATGAATTTCAAATAACATGAAAAAAGTTTTTTTTCAAAAATTGACAGTACCGGCCGGCCCTCTGGATTTTGAAAAATGAAAATTTGGACAGTTTAATGGAAATTTCTCCATCTATGAACAAATGACAGAAATATGGATTAGTTTACCTTATTCGAAATGAAATTCTCTACAAAATGGACATTATGAATTTCAAATAACATGAAAAAAGTTTCTTTCAAAAATTGACAGTACCGGCCCTTGCAATTTTATTTTGACAGATCTATGGAAATTTCTCCATCTATGAACAAATGACAGAAAAATGGATTAGTTTACCTTATTCGAAATGAAATTCTCTACAAAATGGACATTATGAATTTCAAATAACATGAAAAAAGTTTTTTTTCCAAAATTTACAGTACCAGCCGGCCCTCTGGATTTTGAGAAATGAAAATTTGGACAGATTAATGGAAATTTCTCCATCTATGAACAAATGACAGAAATATGGATTAGTTTACCTTATTCGAAATGAAATTCTCTACAAAATGGACATTATGAATTTCAAATAACATGAAAAAAGTTTTTTTTCAAAAATTGACAGTACGAGCCTTGGGATTTTGAAACATGAAAATTTGGACAGATTTATGGAAATTTCTCCGTCTATGAACAAATGACAGAAATATGGATTAGTTTACCTTATTCGAAATGAAATTCTCTACAAAATGCATATTATGCATTTTCAATAGCATGAAAAAAGTTTCTTTCAAAAATTGACAGTACCGGCCCTTGCAATTTTATTTCGACAGATCTATGGAAATTTCTCCATCTATGAACAAATGACAGAAAAATGGATTAGTTTACCTTATTCGAAATGAAATTCTCTACAAAATGCATATTATGAATTTCCAATAGCATGAAAAAAATTTTTTTCAAAAATTGACAGTACCGGCGGCCCTTGGGATTTTGAAACGTGAAAATTTGGACAGATTTATAGAAATTTCTCCGTCTAGGAACAAATGACAGAAATATGGATTAGTTTACCTTATTCGAAATGAAATTCCCTACAAAATGCACATTATGAATTTCCAATAGCATGAAATTTTTTTTTTTCAAAAATTGACAGTACCGGGTCCTTGCAATTTTATTTTGACAGATTTATGAAAATTTCTCCGTCTGTGAACAATTGACAGAAATATGGATTAGTTTACCTTATTTGAAATGAAATTCCCTACAAAAAGCGAACACTATGAATTTGCAATAACATGAAAAAAGTTTTTTTCAAAAATTGACAGTACCGGCCGGCCTTCGGGATTTTGAAAAATGAAAATTTGGACAGATTTATGGAAATTTCTCTGTCTATGAACAAATGACAGAAATATGGATTAGTTTACCTTATTCGAAATGAAATTCTTTACAAAATGCACATTATTAATTTTTGATAGCATCAAAAAAAAAAATTTTCAAAAATTGTCAATAACCCTTGCAATTTTATTTTTACAGATTTATAGAAATTTCTCCATCTATGAAGAAATGACAGAAATATGGATTAGTTTACCTTATTCGAAATGAAATTCTCTACAAAATGCATATTATGAATTTCCAATAGCATGAAAAAAGTTTTTTTCAAAAATTGACAGTATCTGCAAGTTTATTTGGACAGATTTATGGAAATTTCTATGTCTATGAACAAAGGAGAGAAATATGTTTGGGTTTACCTTATTCGAAATGAAATTCTCTACAAAATGCAAATTATTAATTTTCGATAGCATGAAAAAAGTTTTTTTCAAAAATTGACAGTACCGGGCCCTTGCAATTTTATTTTTACAGATTTATGGAAATTTCTCCATCTATGAACAAATGACAGAAATATGGATTAGTTTACCTTATTTGAAATGAAATTCCCTACAAAATGCACATTATGAATTTCCAATAGCATGAAAAAAGTTTTTTTCAAAAATTGACAGTACGAGTCCTTGGGATTTTGAAACATGAAAATTTGGACAGATTTATGGAAATATCTCTGTCTATGAACAAATGACAGAAATACGGATTAGTTTACCTTATTCGAAATGAAATTCTCTACAAAATTAACATTATGAATTTGCAATAACATGAAAAAAGTTTTTTTCAAAAATTGACAGTACCGGCCGGCCCTCGGGATTTTGAAAAATGAAAATTTGGACAGATTAATGGAAATTTCTCCATCTATGAACAAATGACAGAAATATGGATTAGTTTACCTTATTCGAAATGAAATTCTCTACAAAATGAACATTATGAATTTCCAATAGCATGAAAAAAGTTTTTTTTCAAAAATTGACAGTACGAGCCTTGGGATTTTGAAACATGAAAATTTGGACAGATTTATGGAAATTTCTCCGTCTATGAACAAATGACAGAAATATGGATTAGTTTACCTTATTCGAAATGAAATTCTCTACAAAATGCATATTATGAATTTTCAATAGCATGAAAAAAGTTTCTTTCAAAAATTGACAGTACCGGCCGGCCCTTGCAATTTTATTTCGACAGATCTATGGAAATTTCTCCATCTATGAACAAATGACAGGAAAATGGATTAGTTTACCTTATTCGAAATGAAATTCTCTACAAAATGCATATTATGAATTTCCAATAGCATGAAAAAAAAAAATTTCAAAAATTGACAGTACCGGCCCTCGGGATTTTGAAACATGAAAATTTGGACAGATTAATGGAAATTTCTCCATCTATGAACAAATGACAGAAATATGGATTAGTTTTATTTATTCGAAATGAAATTCTCTACAAAATGGACATTATGAATTTCAAATAACATGAAAAAAGTTTTTTTTCAAAAATTGACAGTACCGGCCGGCCCTCTGGATTTTGAAAAATGAAAATTTGGACAGTTTAATGGAAATTTCTCCATCTATGAACAAATGACAGAAATATGGATTAGTTTACCTTATTCGAAATGAAATTCTCTACAAAATGGACATTATGAATTTCAAATAACATGAAAAAAGTTTCTTTCAAAAATTGACAGTACCGGCCCTTGCAATTTTATTTTGACAGATCTATGGAAATTTCTCCATCTATGAACAAATGACAGAAAAATGGATTAGTTTACCTTATTCGAAATGAAATTCTCTACAAAATGGACATTATGAATTTCAAATAACATGAAAAAAGTTTTTTTTCCAAAATTTACAGTACCAGCCGGCCCTCTGGATTTTGAGAAATGAAAATTTGGACAGATTAATGGAAATTTCTCCATCTATGAACAAATGACAGAAATATGGATTAGTTTACCTTATTCGAAATGAAATTCTCTACAAAATGGACATTATGAATTTCAAATAACATGAAAAAAGTTTTTTTTCAAAAATTGACAGTACGAGCCTTGGGATTTTGAAACATGAAAATTTGGACAGATTTATGGAAATTTCTCCGTCTATGAACAAATGACAGAAATATGGATTAGTTTACCTTATTCGAAATGAAATTCTCTACAAAATGCATATTATGCATTTTCAATAGCATGAAAAAAGTTTCTTTCAAAAATTGACAGTACCGGCCCTTGCAATTTTATTTCGACAGATCTATGGAAATTTCTCCATCTATGAACAAATGACAGAAAAATGGATTAGTTTACCTTATTCGAAATGAAATTCTCTACAAAATGCATATTATGAATTTCCAATAGCATGAAAAAAATTTTTTTCAAAAATTGACAGTACCGGCGGCCCTTGGGATTTTGAAACGTGAAAATTTGGACAGATTTATAGAAATTTCTCCGTCTAGGAACAAATGACAGAAATATGGATTAGTTTACCTTATTCGAAATGAAATTCCCTACAAAATGCACATTATGAATTTCCAATAGCATGAAATTTTTTTTTTTCAAAAATTGACAGTACCGGGTCCTTGCAATTTTATTTTGACAGATTTATGAAAATTTCTCCGTCTGTGAACAATTGACAGAAATATGGATTAGTTTACCTTATTTGAAATGAAATTCCCTACAAAAAGCGAACACTATGAATTTGCAATAACATGAAAAAAGTTTTTTTCAAAAATTGACAGTACCGGCCGGCCTTCGGGATTTTGAAAAATGAAAATTTGGACAGATTTATGGAAATTTCTCTGTCTATGAACAAATGACAGAAATATGGATTAGTTTACCTTATTCGAAATGAAATTCTTTACAAAATGCACATTATTAATTTTTGATAGCATCAAAAAAAAAAATTTTCAAAAATTGTCAATAACCCTTGCAATTTTATTTTTACAGATTTATAGAAATTTCTCCATCTATGAAGAAATGACAGAAATATGGATTAGTTTACCTTATTCGAAATGAAATTCTCTACAAAATGCATATTATGAATTTCCAATAGCATGAAAAAAGTTTTTTTCAAAAATTGACAGTATCTGCAAGTTTATTTGGACAGATTTATGGAAATTTCTATGTCTATGAACAAAGGAGAGAAATATGTTTGGGTTTACCTTATTCGAAATGAAATTCTCTACAAAATGCAAATTATTAATTTTCGATAGCATGAAAAAAGTTTTTTTCAAAAATTGACAGTACCGGGCCCTTGCAATTTTATTTTTACAGATTTATGGAAATTTCTCCATCTATGAACAAATGACAGAAATATGGATTAGTTTACCTTATTTGAAATGAAATTCCCTACAAAATGCACATTATGAATTTCCAATAGCATGAAAAAAGTTTTTTTCAAAAATTGACAGTACGAGTCCTTGGGATTTTGAAACATGAAAATTTGGACAGATTTATGGAAATATCTCTGTCTATGAACAAATGACAGAAATACGGATTAGTTTACCTTATTCGAAATGAAATTCTCTACAAAATTAACATTATGAATTTGCAATAACATGAAAAAAGTTTTTTTCAAAAATTGACAGTACCGGCCGGCCCTCGGGATTTTGAAAAATGAAAATTTGGACAGATTAATGGAAATTTCTCCATCTATGAACAAATGACAGAAATATGGATTAGTTTACCTTATTCGAAATGAAATTCTCTACAAAATGAACATTATGAATTTCCAATAGCATGAAAAAAGTTTTTTTTCAAAAATTGACAGTACGAGCCTTGGGATTTTGAAACATGAAAATTTGGACAGATTTATGGAAATTTCTCCGTCTATGAACAAATGACAGAAATATGGATTAGTTTACCTTATTCGAAATGAAATTCTCTACAAAATGCATATTATGCATTTTCAATAGCATGAAAAAAGTTTCTTTCAAAAATTGACAGTACCGGCCCTTGCAATTTTATTTCGACAGATCTATGGAAATTTCTCCATCTATGAAGAAATGACAGAAATATGGATTAGTTTACCTTATTCAAAATGAAATTCTCTACAAAATGCACATTATGAATTTCCAATAACATGAAATTTTTTTTTTCAAAAATTGACAGTACCGGACCTCGGGATTTTGAAACATGAAAATTTGGACAGTTTAATGGAAATTTCTCCATCTATGAACAAATGACAGAAATATGGATTAGTTTACCTTATTCGAAATGAAATTCTCCACAAAATGGACATTATGAATTTCAAATAACATGAAAAAAGTTTCTTTCAAAAATTGACAGTACCGGCCCTTGCAATTTTATTTTGACAGATCTATGGAAATTTCTCCATCTATGAACAAATGACAGAAAAATGGATTAGTTTACCTTATTCGAAATGAAATTCTCTACAAAATGGACATTATGATTTTCAAATAACATGAAAAAAGTTTTTTTCCAAAATTTACAGTACCGGCCGGCCCTCTGGATTTTGAAAAATGAAAATTTGGACAGATTAATGGAAATTTCTGCATCTATGAACAAATGACAGAAATATGGATTAGTTTACCTTATTCGAAATGAAATTCTCTACAAAATCGACATTATGAATTTCAAATAACATGAAAAAAGTTTTTTTTCAAAAATTGACAGTACGAGCCTTGGGATTTTGAAACATGAAAATTTGGACAGATTTATGGAAATTTCTCCGTCTATGAACAAATGACAGAAATATGGATTAGTTTACCTTATTCGAAATGAAATTCTCTACAAAATGCATATTATGAATTTTCAATAGCATGAAAAAAGTTTCTTTCAAAAATTGACAGTACCGGCCGGCCCTTGCAATTTTATTTCGACAGATCTATGGAAATTTCTCCATCTATGAACAAATGACAGGAAAATGGATTAGTTTACCTTATTCGAAATGAAATTCTCTACAAAATGCATATTATGAATTTCCAATAGCATGAAAAAAAAAAATTTCAAAAATTGACAGTACCGGCCCTCGGGATTTTGAAACATGAAAATTTGGACAGATTAATGGAAATTTCTCCATCTATGAACAAATGACAGAAATATGGATTAGTTTTATTTATTCGAAATGAAATTCTCTACAAAATGGACATTATGAATTTCAAATAACATGAAAAAAGTTTTTTTTCAAAAATTGACAGTACCGGCCGGCCCTCTGGATTTTGAAAAATGAAAATTTGGACAGTTTAATGGAAATTTCTCCATCTATGAACAAATGACAGAAATATGGATTAGTTTACCTTATTCGAAATGAAATTCTCTACAAAATGGACATTATGAATTTCAAATAACATGAAAAAAGTTTCTTTCAAAAATTGACAGTACCGGCCCTTGCAATTTTATTTTGACAGATCTATGGAAATTTCTCCATCTATGAACAAATGACAGAAAAATGGATTAGTTTACCTTATTCGAAATGAAATTCTCTACAAAATGGACATTATGAATTTCAAATAACATGAAAAAAGTTTTTTTTCCAAAATTTACAGTACCAGCCGGCCCTCTGGATTTTGAGAAATGAAAATTTGGACAGATTAATGGAAATTTCTCCATCTATGAACAAATGACAGAAATATGGATTAGTTTACCTTATTCGAAATGAAATTCTCTACAAAATGGACATTATGAATTTCAAATAACATGAAAAAAGTTTTTTTTCAAAAATTGACAGTACGAGCCTTGGGATTTTGAAACATGAAAATTTGGACAGATTTATGGAAATTTCTCCGTCTATGAACAAATGACAGAAATATGGATTAGTTTACCTTATTCGAAATGAAATTCTCTACAAAATGCATATTATGCATTTTCAATAGCATGAAAAAAGTTTCTTTCAAAAATTGACAGTACCGGCCCTTGCAATTTTATTTCGACAGATCTATGGAAATTTCTCCATCTATGAACAAATGACAGAAAAATGGATTAGTTTACCTTATTCGAAATGAAATTCTCTACAAAATGCATATTATGAATTTCCAATAGCATGAAAAAAATTTTTTTCAAAAATTGACAGTACCGGCGGCCCTTGGGATTTTGAAACGTGAAAATTTGGACAGATTTATAGAAATTTCTCCGTCTAGGAACAAATGACAGAAATATGGATTAGTTTACCTTATTCGAAATGAAATTCCCTACAAAATGCACATTATGAATTTCCAATAGCATGAAATTTTTTTTTTTCAAAAATTGACAGTACCGGGTCCTTGCAATTTTATTTTGACAGATTTATGAAAATTTCTCCGTCTGTGAACAATTGACAGAAATATGGATTAGTTTACCTTATTTGAAATGAAATTCCCTACAAAAAGCGAACACTATGAATTTGCAATAACATGAAAAAAGTTTTTTTCAAAAATTGACAGTACCGGCCGGCCTTCGGGATTTTGAAAAATGAAAATTTGGACAGATTTATGGAAATTTCTCTGTCTATGAACAAATGACAGAAATATGGATTAGTTTACCTTATTCGAAATGAAATTCTTTACAAAATGCACATTATTAATTTTTGATAGCATCAAAAAAAAAAATTTTCAAAAATTGTCAATAACCCTTGCAATTTTATTTTTACAGATTTATAGAAATTTCTCCATCTATGAAGAAATGACAGAAATATGGATTAGTTTACCTTATTCGAAATGAAATTCTCTACAAAATGCATATTATGAATTTCCAATAGCATGAAAAAAGTTTTTTTCAAAAATTGACAGTATCTGCAAGTTTATTTGGACAGATTTATGGAAATTTCTATGTCTATGAACAAAGGAGAGAAATATGTTTGGGTTTACCTTATTCGAAATGAAATTCTCTACAAAATGCAAATTATTAATTTTCGATAGCATGAAAAAAGTTTTTTTCAAAAATTGACAGTACCGGGCCCTTGCAATTTTATTTTTACAGATTTATGGAAATTTCTCCATCTATGAACAAATGACAGAAATATGGATTAGTTTACCTTATTTGAAATGAAATTCCCTACAAAATGCACATTATGAATTTCCAATAGCATGAAAAAAGTTTTTTTCAAAAATTGACAGTACGAGTCCTTGGGATTTTGAAACATGAAAATTTGGACAGATTTATGGAAATATCTCTGTCTATGAACAAATGACAGAAATACGGATTAGTTTACCTTATTCGAAATGAAATTCTCTACAAAATTAACATTATGAATTTGCAATAACATGAAAAAAGTTTTTTTCAAAAATTGACAGTACCGGCCGGCCCTCGGGATTTTGAAAAATGAAAATTTGGACAGATTAATGGAAATTTCTCCATCTATGAACAAATGACAGAAATATGGATTAGTTTACCTTATTCGAAATGAAATTCTCTACAAAATGAACATTATGAATTTCCAATAGCATGAAAAAAGTTTTTTTTCAAAAATTGACAGTACGAGCCTTGGGATTTTGAAACATGAAAATTTGGACAGATTTATGGAAATTTCTCCGTCTATGAACAAATGACAGAAATATGGATTAGTTTACCTTATTCGAAATGAAATTCTCTACAAAATGCATATTATGAATTTCCAATAGCATGAAAAAAGTTTTTTTCAAAAATTGACAGTACCGGCCCTTGCAATTTTATTTTTACAGATTTATGGAAATTTCTCCATCTATGAACAAATGACAGAAATATGGATTAGTTTACCTTATTCGAAATGAAATTCTCTACTGAACATTATGAATTTCCAATAACATGAAAAAATTTTTTTTTTGAAAATAGACAGTACGAGCCCTTGGGATTTTGAAACATGAAAATTTGGACAGATTTATGGAAATTTCTCCGTCTATGAACAAATGACAGAAATATGGATTAGTTTACCTTATTCGAAATGAAATTCTCTACAAAATGCACATTATGAATTTCCAATAGCATGAAAAAAGTTTTTTTCAAAAATTGACAGTACCGGCCGGCCCTTGGGATTTTGAAAAATGAAAATTTGGACAGATTAATGGAAATTTCTCCATCTATGAACAAATGACAGAAATATGGATTAGTTTACCTTATTCGAAATGAAATTCTCTACAAAATGAACATTATGAATTTCCAATAGCATGAAAAAAGTTTTTTTTCAAAAATTGACAGTACGAGCGAGCTCTTGGGATTTTGAAACATGAAAATTTGGACAGATTTATGGAAATTTCTCCGTCTATGAACAAATGACAGAAATATGGATTAGTTTACCTTATTCGAAATGAAATTCCCTAAAAATGCACATTATGAATTTCCAATAGCATGAAAATTTTTTTTTCAGAAATTGACAGTACCGGGTCCTTGCAATTTTATTTTGACAGATTTATGAAAATTTCTCCGTCTGTGAACAATTGTCAGAAATATGGATTAGTTTACCTTATTTGAAATGAAATTCCCTACAAAATGCGAACATTATGAATTTGCAATAACATGAAAAAAGTTTTTTTCAAAAATTGACAGTACCGGCCGGCCCTCGGGATTTTGAAAAATGAAAATTTGGACAGATTTATGGAAATTTCTCTCTCTATGAACAAATGACAGAAATATGGATTAGTTTACCTTATTCGAAATGAAATTCTTTACAAAATGCACATTATTAATTTTTGATAGCATCAAAAAAAAAAATTTTCAAAAATTGTCAATAACCCTTGCAATTTTATTTTTACAGATTTATAGAAATTTCTCCATCTATGAAGAAATGACAGAAATATGGATTAGTTTACCTTATTCAAAATGAAATTCTCTACAAAATGCACATTATGAATTTCCAATAACATGAAATTTTTTTTTTCAAAAATTGACAGTACCGGACCTCGGGATTTTGAAACATGAAAATTTGGACAGTTTAATGGAAATTTCTCCATCTATGAACAAATGACAGAAATATGGATTAGTTTACCTTATTCGAAATGAAATTCTCTACAAAATGCACATTATGAATTTCCAATAGCATGAAAAAAGTTTTTTTTCAAAAATTGACAGTACGAGCGAGCTCTTGGGATTTTGAAACATGAAAATTTGGACAGATTTATGGAAATTTCTCCGTCTATGAACAAATGACAGAAATATGGATTAGTTTACCTTATTCGAAATGAAATTCCCTAAAAATGCACATTATGAATTTCCAATAGCATGAAAATGTTTTTTTTCAAAAATTGACAATACCGGGTCCTTGCAATTTTATTTTGACAGATTTATGAAAATTTCTCCGTCTGTGAACAATTGTCAGAAATATGGATTAGTTTACCTTATTTGAAATGAAATTCCCTACAAAATGCGAACATTATGAATTTGCAATAACATGAAAAAAGTTTTTTTCAAAAATTGACAGTACCGGCCGGCCCTCGGGATTTTGAAAAATGAAAATTTGGACAGATTTATGGAAATTTCTCTCTCTATGAACAAATGACAGAAATATGGATTAGTTTACCTTATAAGAAATGAAATTCTCTACAAAATGCACATTATTAATTTTTGATAGCATGAAAAAAAAAATTTTCAAAAATTGACAGTACCGGCCCTCGGGATTTTGAAACATGAAAATTTGGACAGATTAATGGAAATTTCTCCATCTATGAACAAATGACAGAAATATGGATTAGTTTACCTTATTCGAAATGAAATTGTCTACAAAATGAACATTATGAATTTCCAATAACATGAAAAAGGTTTTTTTCAAAAATTGACAGTACCGGCTGGCCCTCGGGATTTTGAAAAATGAAAATTTGGACAGATTAATGGAAATTTCTCCATCTATGAACAAATGACAGAAATATGGATTAGTTTACCTTATTCGAAATGAAATTCCCTACAAAATGCACATTATGAATTTGCAATAGCATGAAAAAAGTTTTTTTAAAAAATTGACAGTACCGGCCCTCGCAATTTTATTTGGACAGATTTATGGAAATTTCTCTGTCCATGAACAAATGAGAGAAATATGGATTAGTTTACCTTATTCGAAATAAATTCTCTACAAAATGAACATTGTGAATTTCCAATAGCATGAAAAAAATTTTTTTCAAAAATTGACAGTACGAGCCCTTGGGATTTTGAAACATGAAAATTTGGACAGATTTATGGAAATTTCTCTGTCTATGAACAGATGACAGAAATATGGATTAGTTTACCTTATTCGAAATGAAATTCTCTACAAAATGAACATTATGAATTTCCAATAGCATGAAAAAAGTTTTTTTTCAAAAATTGACAGTACGAGCGAGCTCTTGGGATTTTGAAACATGAAAATTTGGACAGATTTATGGAAATTTCTCCGTCTATGAACAAATGACAGAAATATGGATTAGTTTACCTTATTCGAAATGAAATTCCCTAAAAATGCACATTATGAATTTCCAATAGCATGAAAATTTTTTTTTTCAAAAATTGACACTACCGGCCCTCGGGATTTTGAAACATGAAAATTTGGACAGATTAATGGAAATTTCTCCATCTATGAACAAATGACAGAAATATGGATTAGTTTACCTTATTCGAAATGAAATTCTCTACAAAATGCACATTATGAATTTCCAATAGCATGAAAAAAGTTTTTTTCAAAAATTGACAGTACCGGCCGGCCCTTGGGATTTTGAAAAATGAAAATTTGGACAGATTAATGGAAATTTCTCCATCTATGAACAAATGACAGAAATATGGATTAGTTTACCTTATTCGAAATGAAATTCTCTACTGAACATTATGAATTTCCAATAACATGAAAAAAGTTTTTTTTCAAAAATTGACAGTACCGGCCCTCGGGATTTTGAAACATGAAAATTTGGAAAGATTAATGGAAATTTCTCCATCTATGAACAAATGACAGAAATATGGATTAGTTTACCTTATTCGAAATGAAATTCCCTACAAAATCCACATTATGAATTTCCAATAGCATGAAAAAAGTTTTTTTTCAAAAATTGACAGTACGAGCCTTGGGATTTTGAAACATGAAAATTTGGACAGATTTATGGAAATTTCTCTGTCTATGAACAAATGACAGAAATATGGATTAGTTTACCTTATTCGAAATGAAATTCTCTACAAAATGCACATTATTAATTTTTGATAGCATGAAAAAAAAAAATTTCAAAAATTGACAGTACCGGCCCTCGAGATTTTGAAACATGAAAATTTGGACAGATTAATGGAAATTTCTCCATCTATGAACAAATGACAGAAATATGGATTAGTTTACCTAATTCGAAATGAAATTCTCTACAAAATGAACATTATGAATTTCCAATAGCATGAAAAAAGTTTTTTTTCAAAAATTGACAGTACGAGCCTTGGGATTTTGAAACATGAAAATTTGGACAGATTTATGGAAATTTTCTGTCTATGAACAAATGACAGAAATATGGATTAGTTTACCTTATTCGAAATGAAATTCTCTACAAAATGCATGTTATGAATTTCCAATAGCATGAAAAAAGTTTTTTTCAAAAATTGACAGTAATTGTGATTCGGCCCTTATGATTTTGAAACATGAAAATTTGGACAGATTTATGGAAATTTCTCTGTCTATGAACAAATGACAGAAATATGGATTAGTTTACCTTATTCGAAATGAAATTCTCTACAAAATGCATATTATGAATTTCCAATAGCATGAAAAAAGTTTTTTTCAAAAATTGACAGTACCGGCCCTTGCAATTTTATTTTTACAGATTTATGGAAATTTCTCCATCTATGAACAAATGACAGAAATATGGATTAGTTTACCTTATTCGAAATGAAATTCTCTACAAAATCCACATTATGAATTTCCAATAGCATGAAAAAAGTTTTTTTCAAAAATTGACAGTACCGGCCCTCGGGATTTTGAAACATGAAAATTTAGACAGATTAATGGAAATTTCTCCATCTATGAACAAATGACAGAAATATGTATTAGTTTACCTTATTCGAAATGAAATTCTCTACAAAATGCACATTATGAATTTCCAATAACATGAAATTTTTTTTTTCAAAAATTGACAGTACCGGCCCTCGGGATTTTGAAACATGAAAATTTGGACAGATTAATGGAAATTTCTCCATCTATGAACAAATGACAGAAATATGGATAAGTTTACCTTATTCGAAATGAAATTCTCTACAAAATGCACATTATGAATTTCCAATAGCATGAAAAAAGTTTTTTTCAAAAATTGACAGTACCGGCCGGCCCTTGGGATTTTGAAAAATGAAAATTTGGACAGATTAATGGAAATTTTCTGTCTATGAACAAATGACAGAAATATGGATTAGTTTACCTTATTCGAAATGAAATTCTCTACAAAATGCATGTTATGAATTTCCAATAGCATGAAAAAAGTTTTTTTCAAAAATTGACAGTAATTGTGATTCGGCCCTTATGATTTTGAAACATGAAAATTTGGACAGATTTATGGAAATTTCTCTGTCTATGAACAAATGACAGAAATATGGATTAGTTTACCTTATTCGAAATGAAATTCTCTACAAAATCCACATTATGAATTTCCAATAGCATGAAAAAAGTTTTTTTCAAAAATTGACAGTACCGGCCCTTGCAATTTTATTTTTACAGATTTATGGAAATTTCTCCATCTATGAACAAATGACAGAAATATGGATTAGTTTACCTTATTCGAAATGAAATTCTCTACAAAATCCACATTATGAATTTCCAATAGCATGAAAAAAGTTTTTTTCAAAAATTGACAGTACCGGATTGCCCATAGGATTTTGAAACATGAAAATTTAGACAGATTAATGGAAATTTCTCCATCTATGAACAAATGACAGAAATATGGATTAGTTTACCTTATTCGAAATGAAATTCTCTACAAAAAGCACATTATGAATTTCCAATAACATGAAATTTTTTTTTTCAAAAATTGACAGTACCGGCCCTCGGGATTTTGAAACATGAAAATTTGGACAGATTAATGGAAATTTCTCCATCTATGAACAAATGACAGAAATATGGATTAGTTTACCTTATTCGAAATGAAATTCTCTACAAAATGCACATTATGAATTTCCAATAGCATGAAAAAAGTTTTTTTCAAAAATTGACAGTACCGGCCGGCCCTTGGGATTTTGAAAAATGAAAATTTGGACAGATTAATGGAAATTTCTCCATCTATGAACAAATGACAGAAATATGGATTAGTTTACCTTATTCGAAATGAAATTCTCTACTGAACATTATGAATTTCCAATAACATGAAAAAAGTTTTTTTTCAAAAATTGACAGTACCGGCCCTCGGGATTTTGAAACATGAAAATTTGGAAAGATTAATGGAAATTTCTCCATCTATGAACAAATGACAGAAATATGGATTAGTTTACCTTATTCGAAATGAAATTCCCTACAAAATCCACATTATGAATTTCCAATAGCATGAAAAAAGTTTTTTTTCAAAAATTGACAGTACGAGCCTTGGGATTTTGAAACATGAAAATTTGGACAGATTTATGGAAATTTTCTGTCTATGAACAAATGACAGAAATATGGATTAGTTTACCTTATTCGAAATGAAATTCTCTACAAAATGCATGTTATGAATTTCCAATAGCATGAAAAAAGTTTTTTTCAAAAATTGACAGTAATTGTGATTCGGCCCTTATGATTTTGAAACATGAAAATTTGGACAGATTTATGGAAATTTCTCTGTCTATGAACAAATGACAGAAATATGGATTAGTTTACCTTATTCGAAATGAAATTCTCTACAAAATGCATATTATGAATTTCCAATAGCATGAAAAAAGTTTTTTTCAAAAATTGACAGTACCGGCCCTTGCAATTTTATTTTTACAGATTTATGGAAATTTCTCCATCTATGAACAAATGACAGAAATATGGATTAGTTTACCTTATTCGAAATGAAATTCTCTACTGAACATTATGAATTTCCAATAACATGAAAAAATTTTTTTTTTGAAAATAGACAGTACGAGCCCTTGGGATTTTGAAACATGAAAATTTGGACAGATTTATGGAAATTTCTCCGTCTATGAACAAATGACAGAAATATGGATTAGTTTACCTTATTCGAAATGAAATTCTCTACAAAATGCACATTATGAATTTCCAATAGCATGAAAAAAGTTTTTTTCAAAAATTGACAGTACCGGCCGGCCCTTGGGATTTTGAAAAATGAAAATTTGGACAGATTAATGGAAATTTCTCCATCTATGAACAAATGACAGAAATATGGATTAGTTTACCTTATTCGAAATGAAATTCTCTACTGAACATTATGAATTTCCAATAACATGAAAAATTTTTTTTTTGAAAATAGACAGTACGAGCCCCTGGGATTTTGAAACATGAAAATTTGCACAGATTTATGGAAATTTCTCCGTCTATGAACAAATGACAGAAATATGGATTAGTTTACCTTATTCGAAATGAAATTCTCTACAAAATGCATATTATGAACTTCCAATAGCATGAAAAAAGTTTTTTTCAAAAATTGACATTACCGGCCCTTGGGATTTTGAAACATGAAAATTTGGACTGATTTATGGAAATTTTCTGTCTATGAACAACTGACAGAAATATGGATTAGTTTACCTTATTCGAAATGAAATTCTCTACAAAATGTATGTTATGAATTTCCAATAGCATGAAAAAAGTTTTTTTCAAAAATTGACAGTACCGGCCCTCGGGATTTTGAAACATGAAAATTTAGACAGATTAATGGAAATTTCTCCATCTATGAACAAATGACAGAAATATGGATTAGTTTACCTTATTAGAAATGAAATTCTCTACAAAATGCACATTATGAATTTCCAATAACATGAAATTTTTTTTTTCAAAAATTGACAGTACCGGCCCTCGGGATTTTGAAACATGAAAATTTGGACAGATTAATGGAAATTTCTCCATCTATGAACAAATGACAGAAATATGGATTAGTTGACCTTATTCGAAATGAAATTCTCTACAAAATGCACATTATGAATTTCCAATAGCATGAAAAAAGTTTTTTTCAAAAATTGACAGTACCGGCCCTCGGGATTTTTAAACATGAAAATTTGGACAGATTAATGGAAATTTCTCCATCTATGAACAAATGACAGAAATATGGATTAGTTTACCTTATTCGAAATGAAATTCTCTACAAAATGTATGTTATGAATTTCCAATAGCATGAAAAAAGTTTTTTTCAAAAATTGACAGTATGAACAAATGACAGAAAAATGGATTAGTTTACCTTATTTGAAATGAAATTCTCTACAAAATCAACATTATGAATTTCCAATAACATGAAAAAAGTTTTTTTCAAAAATTGACAGTACCGGCCGGCCCTCTGGATTTTGAAAAATGAAAATTTGGACAGATTAATGGAAATTTCTCCATCTATGAACAAATGACAGAAATATGGATTAGTTTACCTTATTCGAAATGAAATTCCCTACAAAATCCACATTATGAATTTCCAATAGCATGAAAAACGTTTTTTTTCAAAAATTGACAGTACGAGCCTTGGGATTTTCAAACATGAAAATTTGGACAGATTTATGGAAATTTCTCTGTCTATGAACAAATGACAGAAATATGGATTAGTTTACCTTATTCGAAATGAAATTCTCTACAAAATGCATATTATGAATTTCCAATAGCATGAAAAAAGTTTTTTTCAAAAATTGACAGTACCGGCCCTCGGGATTTTTAAACATGAAAATTTGGACAGATTAATGGAAATTTCTCCATCTATGAACAAATGAAAGAAATATGGATTAGTTTACCTTATTCGAAATGAAATTCTCTACAAAATGCATGTTATGAATTTCCAATAGCATGAAAAATGTTTTTTTCAAAAATTGGCAGTATCGGCCCTTGCAATTTTATTTTTACAGATTTATGGAAATTTCTCCATCTATGAACAAATGACAGAAATATGGATTAGTTTACCTTATTCGAAATGAAATTCTCTACAAAATGCATATTATGAATATCCAATAGCATGAAAAAAGTTTTTTTCAAAAATTGACAGTACCGGCCCTCGGGATTTTTAAACATGAAAATTTGGACAGATTAATGGAAATTTCTCCATCTATGAACAAATGACAGAAATATGGATTAGTTTACCTTATTCGAAATGAAATTCTCTACAAAATGTATGTTATGAATTTCCAATAGCATGAAAAAAGTTTTTTTCAAAAATTGACAGTATGAACAAATGACAGAAAAATGGATTAGTTTACCTTATTCGAAATGAAATTATCTACAAAATGAACATTATGAATTTCCAATAGCATGAAAAAAGTTTTTTTTTCAAAAATTGACAATACGAGCCTTGGGATTCTGAAACATTAAAATTTGGACAGATTTATGGAAATTTCTCTGTCTATGAACAAATGACAGAAATATGGATTAGTTTACCTTATTCGAAATGAAATTCTCTACAAAATGCATGTTATGAATTTCCAATAGCATGAAAAAAGTTTTTTTCAAAAATTGACAGTACCGGCCGGCCCTCGGGATTTTGAAAAATGAAAATTTGGACAGATTAATGGAAATTTCTCCATCTATGAACAAATGACAGAAATATGGATTAGTTTACCTTATTCGAAATGAAATTCTCTACAAAATGAACATTATGAATTTCCAATAACATGAAAAAAGTTTTTTTTCAAAAATTGACAGTACAGGCCGGCCCTCGGGATTTTGAAAAATGAAAATTTGGACAGATTAATGGAAATTTCTCCATCTATGAACAAATGACAGAAATATGGATTAGTTTACCTTATTCGAAATGAAATTCTCTACAAAATGAACATTATGAATTTCCAATAACATGAAAAAAGTTTTTTTCAAAAATTGACAGTACCGGCCGGCCCTCGGGATTTTGAAAAATGAAAATTTGGACAGATTAATGGAAATTTCTCCATCTATGAACAAATGACAGAAATATGGATTAGTTTACCTTATTCGAAATGAAATTCTCTACAAAATGAACATTATTAATTTTCGATAGCATGAAAAATGTTTTTTTCAAAAATTGACAGTATCGGCCCTTGCAATTTTATTTTTACAGATTTATGGAAATTTCTCCATCTATGAACAAATGACAGAAATATGGATTAGTTTACCTTATTCGAAATGAAATTCTCTACAAAATGCATATTATGAATTTCCAATAGCATGAAAAAAGTTTTTTTCAAAAATTGACAGTACCGGCCCTCGGGATTTTTAAACATGAAAATTTGGACAGATTAATGGAAATTTCTCCATCTATGAACAAATGACAGAAATATGGATTAGTTTACCTTATTCGAAATGAAATTCTCTACAAAATGCATGTTATGAATTTCCAATAGCATGAAAAAAGTTTTTTTCAAAAATTGACAGTATGAACAAATGACAGAAAAATGGATTAGTTTACCTTATTTGAAATGAAATTCTCTACAAAATCAACATTATGAATTTCCAATAACATGAAAAAAGTTTTTTTCAAAAATTGACAGTACCGGCCGGCCCTCTGGATTTTGAAAAATGAAAATTTGGACAGATTAATGGAAATTTCTCCATCTATGAACAAATGACAGAAATATGGATTAGTTTACCTTATTCGAAATGAAATTCCCTACAAAATCCACATTATGAATTTCCAATAGCATGAAAAACGTTTTTTTTCAAAAATTGACAGTACGAGCCTTGGGATTTTCAAACATGAAAATTTGGACAGATTTATGGAAATTTCTCTGTCTATGAACAAATGACAGAAATATGGATTAGTTTACCTTATTCGAAATGAAATTCTCTACAAAATGCATATTATGAATTTCCAATAGCATGAAAAAAGTTTTTTTCAAAAATTGACAGTACCGGCCCTCGGGATTTTTAAACATGAAAATTTGGACAGATTAATGGAAATTTCTCCATCTATGAACAAATGACAGAAATATGGATTAGTTTACCTAATTCGAAATGAAATTCTCTACAAAATGAACATTATGAATTTCCAATAGCATGAAAAAAGTTTTTTTTCAAAAATTGACAGTACGAGCCTTGGGATTTTGAAACATGAAAATTTGGACAGATTTATGGAAATTTCTCTGTCTATGAACAAATGACAGAAATATGGATTAGTTTACCTTATTCGAAATGAAATTCTCTACAAAATGTATGTTATGAATTTCCAATAGCATGAAAAAAGTTTTTTTCAAAAATTGACAGTATGAACAAATGACAGAAAAATGGATTAGTTTACCTTATTCGAAATGAAATTCTCTACATAATGAACATTATGAATTTCCAATAACATGAAAAAAGTTTTTTTCAAAAATTGACAGTACCGGCCGGCCCTCGGGATTTTGCAAAATGAAAATTTGGACAGATTAATGGAAATTTCTCCATCTATGAACAAATGACAGAAATATGGATTAGTTTACCTTATTCGAAATGAAATTCTCTACAAAATGAACATTATGAATTTCCAATAACATGAAAAAAGTTTTTTTCAAAAATTGACAGTACCGGCCGGCCCTCGGGATTTTGAAAAATGAAAATTTGGACAGATTAATGGAAATTTATCTATGAACAAAAAAAATCTATGAACAAATGACAGAAATATGGATTAGTTTACCTTATTCGAAATGAAATTCTCTACAAAATGAACATTATTAATTTTCGATAGCATGAAAAATGTTTTTTTCAAAAATTGACAGTATCGGCCCTTGCAATTTTGATTTTACAGATTTATGGAAATTTCTCCATCTATGAACAAATGACAGAAATATGGATTAGTTTACCTTATTCGAAATGAAATTCTCTACAAAATGTATGTTATGAATTTCCAATAGCATGAAAAATGTTTTTTTCAAAAATTGACAGTATGAACAAATGACAGAAAAATGGATTAGTTTACCTTATTCGAAATGAAATTCTCTACAAAATGAACATTATGAATTTCCAATAGCATGAAAAATTTTTTTTTCAAAAATTGACAGTACCGGCCCTTGCAATTTTATTTTGACAGATTTATGGAAATTTCTCCGTCTGTGAACAATTGACAGAAATATGGATTAGTTTACCTTATTTGAAATGAAATTCTCTACAAAATGCACATTATTAATTTTTGATAGCATCAAAAAAAAAATTTTCAAAAATTGTCAATAACCCTTGCAATTTTATTTGGACAGATTTATGGAAATTTCTCTGTCTATGAACAAAGGAGATAAATATGTTTGGGTTTACCTTATTCGAAATGAAATTCTCTACAAAATGCACATTATTAATTTTCGATAGCATGAAAAAAGTTTTTTTCAAAAATTGACAGTACCGTTGCAATTTTATTTTTACAGATTTATGGAAATTTCTCCATCTATGAACAAATGACAGAAATATGGATTAGTTTACCTTATTAGAATTGAAATTCTCTACAAAATCCACATTATGAATTTCCAATAACATGAAATTTTTTTTTTCAAAAATTGACAGTACCGGCCCTCGGGATTTTGAAACATGAAAATTTGGACAGATTAATGGAAATTTCTCCATCTATGAACAAATGACAGAAATATGGATTAGTTTACCTAATTCGAAATGCAATTCTCTACAAAATGAACATTATGAATTTCCAATAGCATGAAAAAAGTTTTTTTTCAAAAATTGACAGTACGAGCCTTGGGATTTTGAAACATGAAAATTTGGACAGATTTATGGAAATTTCTCTGTCTATGAACAAATGACAGAAATATGGATTAGTTTACCTTATTCGAAATGAAATTCTCTACAAAATGTATGTTATGAATTTCCAATAGCATGAAGAAATTTTTTTTCAAAAATTGACAGTATGAACAAATGACAGAAAAATGAATTAGTTTACCTTATTCGAAATGAAATTCTCTACAAAATGAACATTATGAATTTCCAATAACATGAAAAAAGTTTTTTTCAAAAATTGACAGTACCGGCCGGCCCTCGGGATTTTGCAAAATGAAAATTTGGACAGATTAATGGAAATTTCTCCATCTATGAACAAATGACAGAAATATGGATTAGTTTACCTTATTCGAAATGAAATTCTCTACAAAATGAACATTATGAATTTCCAATAACATGAAAAAAGTTTTTTTCAAAAATTGACAGTACCGGCCGGCCCTCGGGATTTTGAAAAATGAAAATTTGGACAGATTAATGGAAATTTCTCCATCTATGAACAAATGACAGAAATATGGATTAGTTTACCTTATTCGAAATGAAATTCTCTACAAAATGAACATTATGAATTTCCAATAACATGAAAAATTTTTTTTTCAAAAATTGACAGTACCGGCCCTTGCAATTTTATTTTGACAGATTTATGGAAATTTCTCCGTCTGTGAACAATTGACAGAAATATGGATTAGTTTACCTTATTTGAAATGAAATTCTCTACAAAATGCACATTATTAATTTTTGATAGCATCAAAAAAAAAATTTTCAAAAATTGTCAATAACCCTTGCAATTTTATTTGGACAGATTTATGGAAATTTCTCTGTCTATGAACAAAGGAGAGAAATATGTTTGGGTTTACCTTATTCGAAATGAAATTCTCTACAAAATGCACATTATTAATTTTCGATAGCATGAAAAAAGTTTTTTTCAAAAATTGACAGTACCGGCCCTTGCAATTTTATTTTTACAGATTTATGGAAATTTCTCCATCTATGAACAAATGACAGAAATATGGATTAGTTTACCTTATTCGAAATGAAATTCTCTACAAAATCCACATTATGAATTTCCAAATTTCCAGCATGAAAAAAGTTTTTTTCAAAAATTGACAGTACCGGCGCTCGGGATTTTGAAACATGAAAATTTAGACAGATTAATGGAAATTCCTCCATCTATGAACAAATGACAGAAATATGGATTAGTTTACCTTATTCGAAATGAAATTCTCTACAAAATGCACATTATGAATTTCCAATAACATGAAATTTTTTTTTTCAAAAATTGACAGTACCGGCCCTCGGGATTTTGAAACATGAAAATTTGGACAGATTAATGGAAATTTCTCCATCTATGAACAAATGACAGAAATATGGATTAGTTTACCTAATTCGAAATGCAATTCTCTACAAAATGAACATTATGAATTTCCAATAGCATGAAAAAAGTTTTTTTTCAAAAATTGACAGTACGAGCCTTGGGATTTTGAAACATGAAAATTTGGACAGATTTATGGAAATTTCTCTGTCTATGAACAAATGACAGAAATATGGATTAGTTTACCTTATTCGAAATGAAATTCTCTACAAAATGAACATTATGAATTTCCAATAACATGAAAAAAGTTTTTTTCAAAAATTGACAGTACCGGCCGGCCCTCGGGATTTTGCAAAATGAAAATTTGGACAGATTAATGGAAATTTCTCCATCTATGAACAAATGACAGAAATATGGATTAGTTTACCTTATTCGAAATGAAATTCTCTACAAAATGAACATTATGAATTTCCAATAACATGAAAAAAGTTTTTTTCAAAAATTGACAGTACCGGCCGGCCCTTGAGATTTTGAAAAATGAAAATTTGGACAGATTAATGGAAATTTCTCCATCTATGAACAAATCACAGAAATATGGATTAGTTTACCTTATTCGAAATGAAATTCTCTACAAAATGAACATTATTAATTTTCGATAGCATAAAAATGTTTTTTTCAAAAATTGACAGTATTTCGGGCCTTGCAATTTTATTTTTACAGATTTATGGAAATTTCTCCATCTATGAACAAATGACAGAAATATGGATTAGTTTACCTTATTCGAAATGAAATTCTCTACAAAATGTATGTTATGAATTTCCAATAGCATGAAAAAAGTTTTTTTCAAAAATTGACAGTATGAACAAATGACAGAAAAATGGATTAGTTTACCTTATTCGAAATGAAATTCTCTACAAAATGAACATTATGAATTTCCAATAGCATGAAAAATTTTTTTTTCAAAAATTGACAGTACCGGCCCTTGCAATTTTATTTTGACAGATTTATGGAAATTTCTCTGTCTGTGAACAATTGACAGAAATATGGATTAGTTTACCTTATTTGAAATGAAATTCTCTACAAAATGCACATTATTAATTTTTGATAGCATCAAAAAAAAAATTTTCAAAAATTGTCAATAACCCTTGCAATTTTATTTGGACAGATTTATGGAAATTTCTCTGTCTATGAACAAATGACAGAAATATGGATTAGTTTACCTTATTCGAAATGAAATTCTCTACAAAATCCTCATTATGAATTTCCAAATTTCCAGCATGAAAAAAGTTTTTTTCAAAAATTGACAGTACCGGCCCTCGGGATTTTGAAACATGAAAATTTAGACAGATTAATGGAAATTTCTCCATCTATGAACAAATGACAGAAATATGGATTAGTTTACCTTATTCGAAATGAAATTCTCTACAAAATGCACATTATGAATTTCCAATAACATGAAATTTTTTTTTTCAAAAATTGACAGTACCGGCCCTCGGGATTTTGAAACATGAAAATTTGGACAGATTAATGGAAATTTCTCCATCTATGAACAAATGACAGAAATATGGATTAGTTTACCTAATTCGAAATGCAATTCTCTACAAAATGAACATTATGAATTTCCAATAGCATGAAAAAAGTTTTTTTTCAAAAATTAACAGTACGAGCCTTGGGATTTTGAAACATGAAAATTTGGACAGATTTATGGAAATTTCTCTGTCTATGAACAAATGACAGAAATATGGATTAGTTTACCTTATTCGAAATGAAATTCTCTACAAAATGAACATTATGAATTTCCAATAACATGAAAAAAGTTTTTTTCAAAAATTGACAGTACCGGCCGGCCCTCGGGATTTTGCAAAATGAAAATTTGGACAGATTAATGGAAATTTCTCCATCTATGAACAAATGACAGAAATATGGATTAGTTTACCTTATTCGAAATGAAATTCTCTACAAAATGAACATTATGAATTTCCAATAACATGAAAAAAGTTTTTTTCAAAAATTGACAGTACCGGCCGGCCCTTGAGATTTTGAAAAATGAAAATTTGGACAGATTAATGGAAATTTCTCCATCTATGAACAAATCACAGAAATATGGATTAGTTTACCTTATTCGAAATGAAATTCTCTACAAAATGAACATTATTAATTTTCGATAGCATAAAAATGTTTTTTTCAAAAATTGACAGTATTTCGGGCCTTGCAATTTTATTTTGACAGATTTATGGAAATTTCTCTGTCTGTGAACAATTGACAGAAATATGGATTAGTTTACCTTATTTGAAATGAAATTCTCTACAAAATGCACATTATTAATTTTTGATAGCATCAAAAAAAAAATTTTCAAAAATTGTCAATAACCCTTGCAATTTTATTTGGACAGATTTATGGAAATTTCTCTGTCTATGAACAAAGGAGAGAAATATGTTTGGGTTTACCTTATTCGAAATGAAATTCTCTACAAAATGCACATTATTAATTTTCGATAGCATGAAAAAAGTTTTTTTCAAAAATTGACAGTACCGGGCCCTTGCAATTTTATTTTGACAGATTTATGGAAATTTCTCTGTCCATGAACAAATGAGAGAAATATGGATTAGTTTACCTTATTCGAAATGAAATTCTCTACAAAATGAACATTATGAATTTCCAATAGCATGAAAAAAGTTTTTTTTCAAAAATTGACAGTACGAGCCCTTGGGATTTTGAAACATGAAAATTTGGACAGATTTATGGAAATTTCTCTGTCCATGAACAAATGAGAGAAATATGGATTAGTTTACCTTATTCGAAATGAAATTCTCTACAAAATGAACATTATGAATTTCCAATAGCATGAAAAAAGTTTTTTTTCAAAAATTGACAGTACCGGCCCTCGGGATTTTGAAACATGAAAATTTGGAAAGATTAATGGAAATTTCTCCATCTATGAACAAATGACAGAAATATGGATTAGTTTACCTTATTCGAAATGAAATTCCCTACAAAATCCACATTATGAATTTCCAATAGCATGAAAAAAGTTTTTTTTCGAAAATTGACAGTACGAGCCTTGGGATTTTGAAACATGAAAATTTGGACAGATTTATGGAAATTTTCTGTCTATGAACAAATGACAGAAATATGGATTAGTTTACCTTATTCGAAATGAAATTCTCTACAAAATGTATGTTATGAATTTCCAATAGCATGAAAAAAGTTTTTTTCAAAAATTGACAGTAATTGTGATTCGGCCCTTATGATTTTGAAACATGAAAATTTGGACAGATTTATGGAAATTTCTCTGTCTATGAACAAATGACAGAAATATGGATTAGTTTACCTTATTCGAAATGAAATTCTCTACAAAATGCATATTATGAATTTCCAATAGCATGAAAAAAGTTTTTTTCAAAAATTGACACTACCGGCCGTCCCTTGGGATTTTGAAAAATGAAAATTTGGACAGATTAATGGAAATTTCTCCATCTATGAACAAATGACAGAAATATGGATTAGTTTACCTTATTCGAAATGAAATTCTCTACTGAACATTATGAATTTCCAATAACATGAAAAAATTTTTTTTTTGAAAATAGACAGTACGAGCCCTTGGGATTTTTAAACATGAAAATTTGGACAGATTTATGGAAATTTCTCCGTCTATGAACAAATGACAGAAATATGGATTAGTTTACCTTATTCGAAATGAAATTCTCTACAAAATGCATATTATGAATTTCCAATAGCATGAAAAAAGTTTTTTTCAAAAACTGACATTACCGGCCCTTGGGATTTTGAAACATGAAAATTTGGACAGATTTATGCAAATTTTCTGTCTATGAACAACTGACAGAAATATGGATTAGTTTACCTTATTCGAAATGAAATTCTCTACAAAATGCATGTTATGAATTTCCAATAGCATGAAAAAAATTTTTTTCAAAAATTGACAGTAATTGTGATTCGGCCCTTGGGATTTTGAAACATGAAAATTTGGACAGATTTATGCAAATTTTCTGTCTATGAACAACTGACAGAAATATGGATTAGTTGACCTTATTCGAAATGAAATTCTCTACAAAATGCACATTATTAATTTTTGATAGCATGAAAAAAAAATTTTTCAAAAATTGACAGTACGAGCCCTTGGGATTTTGAAACATGAAAATTTGGACAGATTTATGGAAATTTCTCTGTCCATGAACAAATGAGAGAAATATGGATTAGTTTACCTTATTCGAAATGAAATTCTCTACAAAATGAACATTATGAATTTCCAACAGCATGAAAAAAGTTTTTTTTCAAAAATTGACAGTACCGGCCCTCGGGATTTTGAAACATGAAAATTTGGAAAGATTAATGGAAATTTCTCCATCTATGAACAAATGACAGAAATATGGATTAGTTTACCTTATTCGAAATGAAATTCCCTACAAAATCCACATTATGAATTTCCAATAGCATGAAAAAAGTTTTTTTTCAAAAATTGACAGTACGAGCCTTGGGATTTTGAAACATGAAAATTTGGACAGATTTATGGAAATTTTCTGTCTATGAACAAATGACAGAAATATGGATTAGTTTACCTTATTCGAAATGAAATTCTCTACAAAATGCATGTTATGAATTTCCAATAGCATGAAAAAAGTTTTTTTCAAAAATTGACAGTAATTGTGATTCTGCCCTTATGATTTTGAAACATGAAAATTTGGACAGATTTATGGAAATTTCTCTGTCTATGAACAAATGACAGAAATATGGATTAGTTTACCTTATTCGAAATGAAATTCTCTACAAAATGCATATTATGAATTTCCAATAGCATGAAAAAAGTTTTTTTTCAAAAATTGACAGTACGAGCCTTGGGATTTTGAAACATGAAAATTTGGACAGATTTATGGAAATTTTCTGTCTATGAACAAATGACAGAAATATGGATTAGTTTACCTTATTCGAAATGAAATTCTCTACAAAATGTATGTTATGAATTTCCAATAGCATGAAAAAAGTTTTTTTCAAAAATTGACAGTAATTGTGATTCGGCCCTTATGATTTTGAAACATGAAAATTTGGACAGATTTATGGAAATTTCTCTGTCTATGAACAAATGACAGAAATATGGATTAGTTTACCTTATTCAAAATGAAATTCTCTACAAAATGCATATTATGAATTTCCAATAGCATGAAAAAAGTTTTTTTTCAAAAATTGACAGTACGAGCCTTGGGATTTTGAAACATGAAAATTTGGACAGATTTATGGAAATTTTCTGTCTATGAACAAATGACAGAAATATGGATTAGTTTACCTTATTCGAAATGAAATTCTCTACAAAATGTATGTTATGAATTTCCAATAGCATGAAAAAAGTTTTTTTCAAAAATTGACAGTAATTGTGATTCGGCCCTTATGATTTTGAAACATGAAAATTTGGACAGATTTATGGAAATTTCTCTGTCTATGAACAAATGACAGAAATATGGATTAGTTTACCTTATTCGAAATGAAATTCTCTACAAAATGCATATTATGAATTTCCAATAGCATGAAAAAAGTTTTTTTCAAAAATTGACAGTACCGGCCCTTGCAATTTTATTTTTACAGATTTATGGAAATTTCTCCATCTATGAACAAATGACAGAAATATGGATTAGTTTACCTTATTCGAAATGAAATTCTCTACAAAATCCACATTATGAATTTCCAATAGCATGAAAAAAGTTTTTTTCAAAAATTGACAGTACCGGCCCTCGGGATTTTGAAACATGAAAATTTAGACAGATTAATGGAAATTTCTCCATCTATGAACAAATGACAGAAATATGGATTAGTTTACCTTATTCGAAATGAAATTCTCTACTGAACATTATGAATTTCCAATAACATGAAAAAATTTTTTTTTTGAAAATAGACAGTACGAGCCCTTGGGATTTTGAAACATGAAAATTTGGACAGATTTATGGAAATTTCTCCGTCTATGAACAAATGACAGAAATATGGATTAGTTTACCTTATTCGAAATGAAATTCTCTACAAAATGCATATTATGAATTTCCAATAGCATGAAAAAAGTTTTTTTCAAAAATTGACATTACCGGCCCTTGGGATTTTGAAACATGAAAATTTGGACAGATTTATGGAAATTTTCTGTCTATGAAAAACTGACAGAAATATGGATTAGTTTACCTTATTCGAAATGAAATTCTCTACAAAATGCATGTTATGAATTTCCAATAGCATGAAAAAAGTTTTTTTCAAAAATTGACAGTAATTGTGATTCGGCCCTTATGATTTTGAAACATGAAAATTTGGACAGATTTATGGAAATTTCTCCATCTATGAACAAATGACAGAAATATGGATTAGTTTACCTTATTCGAAATGAAATTCTCTACAAAATGCACATTATGAATTTCCAATAACATGAAAAAAATTTTTTCAAAAATTGACAGTACTGGCCGGCCCTCGGGATTTTGAAAACTGAAAATTTGGACAGATTAATGGAAATTTCTCCATCTATGAACAAATGACAGAAATATGGATTAGTTTACCTTATTCGAAAAAATTCTCTACAAAAGGAACATTATGAATTTCCAATAGCATGAAAAAAGTTTTTTTTTCAAAAATTGACAGTTCGAGCCCTTGGGACTTTGAAACATGAAAATTTGGACAGATTTATGGAAATTTCTCTGTCTATGAACAAATGACAGAAATATGTATTAGTTGACCTTATTCGAAATGAAATTCTCTACAAAATGCACATTATTAATTTTTGATAGCATGAAAAAAAAATTTTTCAAAAATTGACAGTACCGGCCCTCGGGATTTTGAAACATTAAAATTTGGACAGATTAATGGAAATTTCTCCATCTATGAACAAATGACAGAAATATGGATTAGTTTACCTTATTCGAAATGAAATTCTCAACAAAATGAACATTATGAATTTCCAATAACATGAAAAAGGTTTTTTTCAAAAATTGAAAGTACCGGCCGGCCCTCGGGATTTTGAAAAATGAAAATTTGGACAGATTAATGGAAATTTCTCCATCTATGAACAAATGACAGAAATATGGATTAGTTTACCTTATTCGAAATGAAATTCTCTACTGAACATTATGAATTTCCAATAACATGAAAAAATTTTTTTTTTGAAAATAGACAGTACGAGCCCTTGGGATTTTGAAACATGAAAATTTGGACAGATTTATGGAAATTTCTCCGTCTATGAACAAATGACAGAAATATGGATTAGTTTACCTTATTCGAAATGAAATTCTCTACAAAATGT